>NW_025765339.1:0-196212 GCF_003918875.1 Haliotis rubra
ACTAAACCCAGTCTGGACTAGACAGTGTTTGTCGACAGCAGTGTAACTTAACCCAGTCTAGACTATTAGACAGTGCAGCCAGGCTTGGTTGAAAGCAGCGGTAGCAAACTCAACTCAGTCCTGGACTAGATGAAAGCATTACCGAATGAAAGAAAAGTGCACCAACCGCCCACCCATTGTGTGCAGCTATTTAGACGGCAAAGTGTAAAACCAACCCAGTCTAGACTACGGTGCAGCTATTTGACAGCAGTGTAAATCAAACCCCGTGTCTGGACTAGAGCAGCAGCCGCTCGACGCAAGCGTAATTCAACTAAGTCTGGACTACGAAAGCAGCTGCCTTGATTAGCAGTGTGTAACTAACCCAGTCTGGAATTTTAGACAGTGCAGCCAGCCGACAGCAGTGTGTAATCCTCAACCGCCCCACCTGACAGTGCAGCTGTTTGACAGCAAAAAAATCAACCCCAGTCTGACTCATTGCAGTTTGCTGACAGCAGGTGTAACTAACCCAGTCTGACTAGACAGCGGCCGGTTTTACAGCAGCGTAACCAACCCAGTCTATCAGACAGTGCGCTTCGTTTGACAGCAGTGTGTAACTAACCCAGCCCAGGATCTAGATGGCGCTTGCTCATTGTTGCGTAAACCAAACCAGCCCAGACTATTATTATGGTGCCGCCTTTATAAAAGCAGCGGTAGAATTAACCCAGTCTAGACCGTACGTTTTAGCTGTACGAAAGCAGTGTGTAAATCAACCCAGCCCTGACTAGACAGTGCTGCCGCTCGGCGGCGCAACTTAAACCCGGCAGTCCAATTTAGGGATAAAGTGTTTCGCCTTTGACAGCAATGTGTAACCAAACCCAGTCTAGACGAATGCAGCTGTTTGACAGTGCGCGTAACTAAACCCTGACTAGACTAGATGAAAGCAGCCATTTGACAGCAGTGCGGTTCAACCCAGTCTGACTGTGATTGCGCCGCTCGAATAGCAGTGTGTAAACTTCAACCCAGCCCAGGACGATAGTGCAGCTGTTTGACAGGGTGCGCAAACCAACTCCAGTCTGATCTGCATCGCGCCAGTTTGACAGCAGTGTGTAACTAACCCAAGTCTAGACTAGACAGTGCTGCCGGTTTTGACAAAGCAGCAAAATTCAACCAAGTCTGGACTAGATTGCGCACCGAAGTTGACAGCAGTGTGTAAACTAACCCAGCTCCGGGAATTCGACAGAGCGAAATGTAATGAAAGTATGTGTAAAACCAAACCCGGTCGGACTAGACAGCGCTCGTTTACGTGCGCGAGTGTGTAATCTGAACCCCGCAGCCCTTGCACTAGACAGTAGCTGTTTGACAGAAAGAAATCAACCGAAGTCTAGGATCTAGATAGTGCAGCTGTTTGACAGCAGTGTGTAACTCAACCCAGTCTGGATCAATACAGTGCTGCTGCTTCATTGAAAGCAGGTAACGTAAACCGCAAGTCTGGACTTAATGTTTAATCTGTTGGACAAATTTCATGCAACCAACCCCAGCCTCGACTAATGCGAGCTGCCGCATGGTTATGCAGTAAATCTAACCCAGCCTGGACTAGATAGAGCAGCTGTTTTGATGTAAGCAGTAACTAAATCCAGCCCTGGACTAGGATATGCGCAGCTGGGTTTTGACAGCAGTGTGTAATCAACCCAGTCTAGACTAGGTTATGCGCAGCTGTTTGACAGTTAAGTGGGGTAAAGCCAGTTCTTGAATTTGTGATAGTGCACCCTGTATCGACAAGCAGTGTGCACCCTATTCCAGCCTGGAATAGACAATGGAATCTCCAAACGTCCTTTTGTCCATTTTTTCCAAGCGCTGCTTTTTACTTCTCGAATGGGACTCTGCGACGTTTAACAATACATCCAGCCTTGCGCACAAACCAATCCGGAACACCTGCGCTGTCATCAAGTCATCCTTTGGTATTACGACTGGACACGTGTCTGGTGGAGCGACCTCAGGAAGCCGTGCTGCACTCTTGACTGGGCGCCGTTCTTTCTATGCTCTCACAAAACCTCTTGTTCCTACCCGCTGACACGGTATCACAAGCCCTGCCCTGGTCCACAAACCTACAGAAGGTGGGGGCGTACATGAACAACACACTTCACCGCCGCGCAGCAGATCAGAGAAAATTCAGTGAGCCTCCAGATAGTATAATCCATTTGGATCCAAGCTTCGCAGCAGATAAAGATAATAATACGGAAGTGTCGCGCCGGTTAACCCTACCGAGTTATTGGACGCCAGGGTTAGGGTTAGGGTTAGGGCTAGGGCGGAAGTTAGGGTTAGGAAGAAATAGGGGACCCAATCGAATATGTCCTCGGCGTAATACATGTTCATTATTTGTTGCTGTGTTTTTCCTTTTCGCATTTCTAACACTTTTTACTACACAAAGCCGGCGCACACGATGAAATGGCTCTTGACACGTGGGCTACCGGAAACTGTCCTGGAACTTGCATTCAAGCCAATTTCCACACGCCAAGAATTTGTTCAGCAAATGAAATCGAATGCTAACTCATCCTCATGGTCTTATTCAGACATGCTCATGCGATCCATTGTGCATCCTTGTAGTGTTCCCCTACGACACTGTTCTGTCACCATATCACCCTATAATATTCATAATTGCACGGCATTCATACATACCGTGAATTCGACGTCTGACGCCTGACGTCAACAGCCGCTGTTTTCAGTTCGCCCGGCTCATTTCCCACCACACGGGATCTTGTAGATTACGGAATGGGACGAGTGTGCCAAATGGAATCAGGAACATTAGTCATCTACCCTCAACCTTCGTAATTATCACTGATCTATTCGACTCTTTCCGTTCATTTCCGTAACGGCTTAGGAATGCTGTATTCTAAAGGTGCTCCGATCAGATGTATACGAGAATGTTGAAGAGTAACCTCAGCGAGTGTATAGCCCATATGGATCCAAGCTCCATGGAGTATATAATCATTTTTTGGGTGTTCCCCTCAGCAAAATATATTGACAGCTCCACCATATATGATAACAAATTAGGTTGTTCCCCACAGCAAATATATTGACAGCTCCACCATATATGATGACAAATTAGGTTGTTCCCCACAGCAAATATATTGACAGCTCCACCATATATGATAACAAATTAGGTTGTTCCCCACAGCAAATATATTGACAGCTCCACCATATATGATAACAAATTAGGTTGTTCCCCACAGCAAATATATTGACGACAGCTCCACCATATATGATAACAAATTAGGTTGTTCCCCACAGCAAATATATTGACAGCTCCACCATATATGATGACAAATTAGGTTGTTCCCCACAGCAAATATATTGACAGCTCCACCATATATGATAACAAATTAGGTTGTTCCCCACAGCAAATATATTGACAGCTCCACCATATATGATGACAAATTAGGTTGTTCCCCATAGCAAATATATTGACAGCTCCACCATATATGATAACAAAATTAGGTTGTTCCCCACAGCAAATATATTGACAGCTCCACCATATATGATAACAAATTAGGTTGTTCCCCACAGCAAATATATTGACAGCTCCACCATATATGATAACAAATTAGGTTGTTCCCCATAGCAAATATATTGAGAGTCCCACCATATATGATAACAAATTAGGTTGTTCCCCACAGCAAATATATTGACAGCTCCACCATATATGATAACAAATTAGGTTGTTCCCACAGCAAATATAATGACAGCTCCACCATATATGATGACAAATTAGGTTGTTCCCCATAGCAAATATATTGACAGCTCCACCATATATCATGACAAATTAGGTTGTTCCCCACAGCAAATATATTGACAGCTCCACCATATATGATAACAAATTAGGTTGTTCTCCCCAGCATTTATATTTTGAGAGTGCCACCATATATGACTGTATCCTAGGTTGTTCCTCCGAGCTGGATCTCGCCTTTATCCTGGACGGGTCGGGAAGTATTCACCAAGATGAGTTTGAACGGGTGAAGGGCTTCTGTCATCAACATCGCACGTGACTTCAACATCTCTAAACAGGGCGTTCAGCTCGCCGTTGTCGAGTTCAGCAGCCATGTTGGTGACGTTATCCACCTGAACAGGTATTGTTAACACCCAGGTATTGTTAACACCCAGATATTGTTAATACCCAGGTATTGTTAACACCAAGGCATTGTTATTACCCAGGTATTGTTATTACCCAGGTATTGGTAACACCCAGGTATTGGTAATTATTAATTTCGTTTAGTATCACCGCACAGATCCCGATGACAGAAGCTTCGCAGGTCATTCAGTTCAGTAGTATACACAACATGTAAGTACAAATCACTGACAGACTTGTATGCGATCTGTCAGTACAAACCACAGCACGTCTTACAGACTTGTATACGATCTGTCGGTAAGACCACAGAACACCTGACAGACTTGTATACGATCTGTCAGTATGACCACAGAACACCCTGACAGACTTTAGATAAGATAGGATAAGATAACATAATGCTTTATTATCCCGAAGGAAATTTGTTTTGCACGGTTAACATTGAAGACATAAGACCACAAAACACCCATACATATGTCAAATATTACTAAAATACCTAGCAACAACGGCCAACATATGAGGCAAAGATCAATGATGAATAAATACTAATATATATAAGACTTAGAGCTATAGTGGCGACATTAAAACATTTGCTAAGGAACATTTGCACTAAAAGAATATTAATATAACAGTTTAAAACAATTGATAAAGTATTCTAAGATGATTTACAAAACATTGGAATACTGTATTATATGTCAGTACGACCATAGAACACCTTACAGACTTGTATACGATCTGGGGCGGTGGGGTAGCCTAGTGGTTAAAGCGTTGGCTCGTCACGCAGAAGACCCGGGTTCGAATCCCCACATGGGTACAATGTGTAAAGCCCATTTCTGGTGTCCCCGCCGTGATGTTGCTGGAATATTGCTAAAAGCGGCGTAAAACCAAACTCAGTCAGTCAGTCACTATACGATCTGTCAATATGACCACAGAGCGCATTATAGACTTGTGTACTATCTGTAGATTAAGCATTAGAGACTTGTTGTAGCCGAGATGCATCTAGTACTGTTTGTATGGACACACAGGCACTCGGACTTGGCCTCCCTGAGCAGCGCCATTGCCAGAATCCAGAAGACCGGACAGACCACAAACACAGCGGCCGCTATTGATGTTGTGACGTCATCAATATTCACGGCCAGTGAAGGCGCCCGTGCTAACGCGAAGAGAGTGACCGTCCTGCTGACCGATGGTGCTTCAGGCGATCGTCCTGCGACCGTTGCTGCCGCTCAGAAGGCCAAAGACAAAGGTGTGATCATGTTCACCGTTGGGGTAGGCAGTGTTAACGAGGAGGAACTCAACAACGTCGCCAGGAAACCCAGTTGCACCCACTTCTACAAACTCAACAGCTTCGGGGAGATCGACCACCTGGTGTATGACATCAAGAAGCGGTCGTGTACAGGTAAGCGGTGTCCGGAGTCTGAGCAGGAAGACTTTATCATTGTCTTACTTTCTGAGCAGATGGATATAGGGCTGTCTGACAGTCTGAACAGGTACACGTTGGCATTTTCTGACTGTTTGAGCAGGTGAACGTAAGCGTTGCCTGGCACTTTGATTAGGGAGACATGGGCATTGTCTGAGGTAAGCATTGTCCGGTAGCCTGATCTGGTTGACATAAGCATTGTCTGAGGTAAGCATTGTCCGGTAGCCTGATCTGGTAGACATAAGCATTGTCTGAGGTAAGCATTGTCCGGTAGCCTGATCTGGTTGACATAAGCATTGTCTGAGGTAAGCATTGTCCGGTAGCCTGATCTGGTTGACATAAGCATTGTCTGAGGTAAGCATTGTCCGGTAGCCTGATCTGGTTGACATAAGCATTGTCTGAGGTAAGCATTGTCCGGTAGCCTGATCTGGTTGACATAAGCATTGTCTGAGGTAAGCATTGTCCGGTAGCCTGATCTGGTTGACATAAGCATTGTCTGAGGTAAGCATTGTCCGGTAGCCTGATCTGGTTGACATAAGCATTGTCTGAGGTAAGCATTGTCCGGTAGCCTGATCTGGTTGACATAAGCATTGTCTGAGGTAAGCATTGTCCGGTAGCCTGATCTGGTTGACATAAGCATGGTCAGACAATCTGACGCACACAAAAACGTTGTCCGGCCGTCTCAGAAGGCGTGAGAACTGTCCGGCAGTCTGAGCAGAAGAAACCCATACACGTTTACCGTTTTGAGCAGGTAGAGGTAAGGCTTTTAGTCGTCATTACCTTCTGCTACCCTTAAAGTATCATGTTTCATAGGATCTAAGGGGGCCACCTCTACGAAAAACCATGATTTTCGTCTTGCTTATGTTTACTTTCATTGGGTTCGTAGAGGCAGTTACAGGTAAGATCGTTAATCGGAAATATCGTCCATAAAAAGACTATTTATGAATATCGATATGAAAAATATTGTCAGCGATAATGACATGACAGGGTAAAGTTTTTAATTTACTCATGCAAATTAGGTTTAAATTCAGGGTTGTTTCTAAGTTATGTTCGTGTTTTGTAAGTAACCCATGTGTAAACCTTTGCACCGATCACGACTGGAGAGCGATATATTCATTTCTGTCAGACTATTTGGTATTTTTGCTTAAAGTTACTTCTCAGACATTTATCGATAATGGATCGATATTTGGTTAACTATTATCGCTATCCATGATATATATTGATAGGGAGCCTAGTTACAGATACGGTTACAGACATGTGTCTTCCCTCTGAACACAACACCGACGTCAAACAGCACTGGTACTTTGTGCCTGGCAACACGAAAATGACTGAATGAGTGAGTGAGGTGGGTTTTACGCCGTTTATAGCAATACTCCAGCAATATCACAGTTGGGGACACCAGGAGTATGCTTCACACATTGTAGCCATGTGGGGATTCGAACCCCAGTCTTCAGCGTGACGAGCAAACGCTTGAACCACTGGGCTACCCAACCGCCCGCGATGTTTGTTTGCTCACTTGATGAATGACGACATGCGTGATACCCTTTGATGCATGTGTCACACACTGGGGTGTGAGTGCGACTGATGTGTAACAGCTGACTCTTGCAGATGAACAAAGCTTAGTAATACGCACAATACGCACTATGTACGCACAATATATCGGCGTATCAAGGTCGACCTACACAGTTCTAGAACACGGATCTGTTGCCAATCCATTTCAGCCCCTAAAGTTATATCAGCAACATCCGATGATGACACGCCCTCCTCCGTGACCACGCCCCTCAGCATTGACCCAGTGAGGAACACCTACGTTCTACATCCAAACAATTCCGTCTCGGAGTCGGGAACGGAGAAAGTTATTGTGAGTACATCCATGGATTACTTCTACCTCTGCTTCTGATACCGCACTGTTTTGTATTCGTGCTGTATAAAATGATCACACCAGATACCCTCCACATGCTCTTGTATAAGTAAATTAAGCTCTTGTAAATTTATGCTTTACTGTAAATGGACTGTTATGTATTCCATGTCCTGATACACTTGTATAAGTATTCCGTACTGTACCGGATAGAGAATATATACTAGCCACATAAGGAAACTGTGCACACAGAAAATTCCTTCAGAATGGGAATACAACACAGCTTTCGACAGTGACTGCCATTTCAGAGTTTCACATGTTGTGTGCAGCTGCACGGGCTGCACGTACAGTAACACATTGCAAGTCGATAGGCCACCATCAATGACGTGACGTCGCCTGGCACGTGCATGAGCGTTTGATTGTCTCTGTTCACACCTGTATTTATGTATAAAGACGAGTTGTGCCTATATTTATATTTTCTGTGTGCAGTTTATTATGTGACCAGTATATAATATAATATTTCTGTAATAACTACCTACAGCATAGAGTGGTTTTGAGGAGTGACGCAACATGATAATTGTCTGCTAGATTGTATAGGATTGCCCTGCAGGGTCCCTGGTAGATTATCTGGTAAACTGACTGGTAAATTATGATTACACAATGCCACTTAGAAAGTGGTGAAATATAACGTATGTTATATGTGGGATTACACTTTACAGATTTTAATAATTTTGTAGGTTGAATCCTAATCACCATCATACAAAGACAGCGATCTAACCCCCTCAGCCAGCTTCCACTAGATAGCTTATCAGATTAGCGGCTAGACTGACTACTAGATAGCCTGGTAGAATAACGGCTAGATTGACTAATACATAGCCTGGTAGATTAACGGCTAGACTGACTAATAGATAGCCTGGTAGATTAGCGGCTAGACTGACTAATACATAGCCTGGTAGATTAACGGCTAGACTGACTAATAGATAGCCTGATAGATTAGCGGCTAGACTGATTAATAGATTGCCTGACCCAGATTGTCAGGCCAGGCTGACAGAAAATCTCCCGACATCGGCGTACAACCCTACGTTATGTTACAGAAAACTGATGTAGAATGTGGTATCCTGAATGTATACGCCTCCTATGACACGCCCAACCCTGGCCCAGCGTTCTACAGCGTCACGTCGCAGGTGGTGGACGGGCGACCTTCCATCATGAAGGTCAACACTACCAGGAAGGGAGACCACTCTTTGTGACCGTCATTGGCACCAAGCTTCAGGAGTCTTGCTCCGATATCTTGAAGTGCCGGGATGCCAAGTTCTCCCTTAGTGTAGAAGATGCCCTGTAACTTCTGGTACTTCATAATACAAAGTTTTTCCAGTGATATCACCATAGTTTCATTGAGAGTAATCTTTCTATTACTGGAAACATCCCGTGAAGATCCGGCTTAGAATTGATCTTTAGTAACTCATGTTTGTCGTAAGAGGCGACTAACGGGATCAGGTGTCAGGCTCGCTGATTTGATTGACACATATTATCATATACCATTTGCGTAGATCGATGCTGTTGATCACTTGACTGTCTGGTCCAGACTCGATTATCTACAGACCGCTGTCATATAGCTGGAGTATTGCTAAGTGCAGCGTAAAACTAAACTCACTCACTCACTCACTATTACTGAAATATATTATACTGTTCACCATTTTGTACACATATGATATAGTTGTCTCGCAACAGTCACACCTGGTTACAGTTGCTGAGGTGCTGTGTCGTACTTGGGAGGGGGGAACGCACGTGCACAGAAGCTGACCTGGTCAACAACGGATTCCTCGTCCCCTCGTGTCCACGTAAGACCTCAGGCCATGCTATTCAGAGCATTGGGTGAATGGCGCTGCGAGTTTCGAGTCTAAATAGATTATGTGTCTCCTAGCGAGAGACATTGGATATTATTCACGGGGATGTTTGACATTACCTACGAGAGATTTGGGACATCTTGTATGAGGCACATCAGATGTTTCCTACCAGAAACTGTTTTGGACAACGAGTTTAGGGACACTGCACAATGACCACAAGGACTTTTTACATAACTTACGAGTTGCTTTATATATTCATTAAGAGAGACGTCAGGATAAGACCTTAGAAATTATTCACAAGGGACGTCGGACATTATTCACGATAGATAGCAGGAAGTATTCACGAGGAGATTTAGGTATAAATCAGAAGGGGCTTTAGACATAGCTCAGGTCAAGCTTTAGACATAACTCCGAAGGGGCTTAAGATATGGCTCAGGTCAAGCTTTAGACAAAACTCAGCATGGGCTTTAGACATAGCTCAGGTCAAGCTTTAGACATAACTCAGAAGGGTCTTTAGCCATAGCTCAGGTCAAGCTTTAGACATAACTCAGAAGGGACTTAAGATATGGCCTCAGGTCAGGCTTAAGACATAACTCAGAAGGGGCTTTCAGACATAGTTCAGGTCAAGCTTTAGACATAGCTCAGAACGGGCTTGAGACATAGCTCAGGTCAAGCTTTAGACATAACTCAGAAGGGGCTTTAGACATAGCTCAGGTCAAGCTTTAGACATAACTCAGAAGGGGCTTAAGATATAGCTCAGGTCAAGCTTTAGACATAACTCAGAAGGGGCTTTAGACATAGCTCAGGTCAAGCTTTAGACATAAGTCAGAAGGGGCTTTAGACATAGTTCAGGTCAAGCTTTAGACATAACTCAGAAGGGGCTTAAGACATAGCTCAGGTCAAGCTTTAGACATAACTCAGAAGGGGCTTTAGACATAACTCAGGTCAAGCTTTAGACATAACTCAGAAGGGGCTTTAGACATAGCTCAGGTCAAGCTTTAGACATAACTCAGAAGGGGCTTTAGACATAGCTCAGGTCAAGCTTTAGACATAGCTCAGGTCAAGCTTTAGACATAACTCAGAACGGGCTTTAGACATAGCTCAGATCAACCTTTAGACATAACCTAGAAGGGGCTTTAGACATAGCTCAGGTCAAGCTTTAGACATAACTCAGAAGGGGCTTTAGACGTAACTCAGGTGAAACTTTAGACATAACTCAGAAGGGGCTTTAGACATAGTTCAGGTCAAGCTTTAGACATAAGTCAGAAGGGGCTGCAGACGTAAGTCAGATGGAGCTTTAGACATAACTCAGAAGGGGCTTTAGACATAGCTTAGGTCAAGCTTAAGACATAGACTCAGAGGGGCTTTAGATATAGTTCAGGTCAAGCTTTAGACATAAGTCAGAAGGGGCTGCAGACGTAAGTCAGGTGGAGCTTTAGACATAAGTCAGAAGGGGCTGCAGACGTAAGTCAGGTGGAGCTTTAGACATAAGTCAGAAGGGGCTGCAGACGTAAGTCAGGTGGAGCTTTAGACATAAGTCAGAAGGGGCTGCAGACGTAAGTCAGGTGGAGCTTTAGACATAACTCAGAAGGGGCTTTAGACGTAACTCAGGTGAAACTTTAGACATAACTCAGAAGGGGCTTTAGACATAGTTCAGGTCAAGCTTTAGACATAAGTCAGAAGGGGCTGCAGACGTAAGTCAGGTGGAGCTTTAGACATAACTCAGAAGGGGCTGCAGACGTAAGTCAGGTGGAGCTTTAGACATAAGTCAGAAGGGGCTGCAGACGTAAGTCAGGTCAAGCTTTAGACATAAGTCAGAAGGGGCTGCAGACGTAAGTCAGGTGGAGCTTTAGACATAACTCAGAAGGGGCTGTAGACGTAAGTCAGGTGGAGCTTTAGACAAAGTCAGAAGGGGCTGCAGACGTAAGTCAGGTGGAGCTTTAGACATAACTCAGAAGGGGCTGCAGACGTAAGTCAGGTGGAGCTTTAGACATAAGTCAGAAGGGGCTGCAGACGTAAGTCAGGTGGAGCTTTAGACATAACTCAGAAGGGGCTGTAGACGTAAGTCAGGTGGAGCTTTAGACAAAGTCAGAAGGGGCTGCAGACGTAAGTCAGGTGGAGCTTTAGACATAAGTCAGAAGGGGCTGCAGACGTAAGTCAGGTGGAGCTTTAGACATAACTCAGAAGGGGCTGCAGACGTAAGTCAGGTGGAGCTTTAGACATAAGTCAGAAGGGGCTGCAGACGTAAGTCAGGTGGAGCTTTAGACATAAGTCAGAAGGGGCTGCAGACGTAAGTCAGGTGGAGCTTTAGACATAAGTCAGAAGGGGCTGCAGACGTAAGTCAGGTGGAGCTTTAGACATAAGTCAGAAGGGGCTGCAGACGTAAGTCAGGTGAAGCTTTAGACATAAGTCAGAAGGGGCTGCAGACGTAAGTCAGGTGGAGCTTTAGACATAACTCAGAAGGGGCTGCAGACGTAAGTCAGGTGGAGCTTTAGACATAAGTCAGAAGGGGCTGCAGACGTAAGTCAGGTGGAGCTTTAGACATAAGTCAGAAGGGGCTGCAGACGTAAGTCAGGTGGAGCTTTAGACATAAGTCAGAAGGGGCTGCAGACGTAAGTCAGGTGGAGCTTTAGACATAACTGCAGACAATATTCACGAGACGAGAGACATGAGATAAAGTTCACGAGGGACGTTAGACATAAATTGTTTTGACATCAGACACTATTTAAAAGATACTTTAGATGCCATTAATGGGGATGGCAGAGAGTATTCGGCATGTCTTTACACCAGGTATTGGCAGGATTCGCGAGAGACGTTCCGTATCTTCTGACATTGCACGTGTGGAAGGTTTCCATGTCGCGGTGATGTACAACTCAGCAGCTGATGACTTCATACATAGATATCTGTCCTTCCAAGAGAAAAACAAACAAAAACAAACAAAAACACACGCACTAAGTGTCGGCCCAATATAGGCTAACACGAACCTTGTGTTCATATGAGGTAATTTAGTGAATGAAGAAAGGATGATAATGTTCTCATGTACGGAGCGTGCTGACGTCATACTATTCCCAGCACTGGAGGTCGCTTAGATACACATGTGCCAATTCATTAAGTTTAAATTCTCGAACTTTAACGCAATTATGGTAACATTGACATGATGTAGAACCCAGGGCGCTACACTCACCCCGGGATGGGACAGACTTAAGATGGTCACGCTCGGTGAAGTGACTCATGCAATACTCTTTGCGTCCTTCATGTTAGGGCATTGTGTGATAATGAATGGATGGTTCTGTTACTGCCACTAGCTGCAAACCCCCAGAACAAAAGGCCAGTAGAAATTCATACAGGTTACGTTCAGAGTTAGGGTTCTGTGATTGATATCGCCCCATACGTATATACATAAAGTTATACAATATCTACATCTTAACTACGTCAGTGCTTGTACTTCAGCAACCACCAGCACCGTGGACATCCGGGAACCTATCATCTCCAACCCCTGCATCAACGACGTCACCACGGCGAGCAACGGCTTCCAGCCTCATCCCACCGACGCCACCAAGTTCATCGTCTCAGACATCAGAGGAAACATGTACATCACAAGCTGTCCCAGCGATGGGATATTTAACAGTAGATCTAACACTTGTAACAACGCTCCAGTGTTCTCCCTCGCCGACACCGTTATCTACGCCGACCCCAACCTCGACTACATCTGTAACGACATGCTGGGTCCCAGCAAAATGCACTTCCCCCACCCTACGAACAAGGCACTGTACATCCAGTGCAGTTTGCTGAGCGTCGCGTTCGTCAGACCATGTGGCAACGGGACCGTCTACAATGATGACTTTCAGAACTGCGCAGACGTCGCCTCCGACCCTGTGAAAGTCAAGGTTGCTGAGAATCCATGTAAGACCGCACGTGTTGGCTCCCTGCACGCCCACTCCGATCCCAAAAAGTTCCTTCAGTGTACTTCCTTCGCCCCGTACGCCATCAAGTCATGTGGGATGGGTACCCGGTGGGATGATGTTTTGAAGACATGCGGCTGGTAATGGCCGCAGCACACGGACAGACAACAGAGATACCAGCAAACTTGTCCTCATAGCAGAAACATCGTCACATCGTCAGAACATCCTACAACATGACGACATCTTGTATTGGTGATATCTGTTGCCATTGATGTAAACATTTTATCCGTTGTAATTAACCTTAAATACACCATGCCACTATCGCTACTAACGTTGTTGTTTTATTGCCTCGACTGTGCCTGCCGCAGACAAAGGGACGTAAAGAACAGTGTTGTTTGTTGATTCATATTACAACAACACATGTGGTTTGTGGCTGGGGCTCAGCTCTCTCGAACAACTGACTGAGTTTGGTTTTACGCCGCTTTTAGCAATATTCCAGCAATATCACGGCGGGGGACACCAGAAATGGGCTTAACACATTGTGCCCATGTGGGGAATCGAACCTGGTCTTCGGCGTGACGAGCGAACGCTTTAACCACTAGGCTACCCCACCGCCCCTCTCTCGAACAACATATAACCACTTGCCCTAACAAAAGCCCAAACACAACCCAAACACACATCGCAACACACACACCAACACACAAAGGACACACACCAACACACACAACCATACACCAACACACACCAACATACACCAACACACACACCAACACACATCTCAACACACACACCAACACACATCTCAACACTCATATCAGCACACACCAACACACACACAACACACACACCAACACACACACCACACACACATATCAACACACACACCAACACACCACAAAACACACACCAACACACACACCAACACACATATCAACACACACACCAACACACACCGACACACACCAAACACACACACCAACACACACCAAGCACACACACCAACACACACCAAAACACACACCAGCACACACCAAGACACACACAGCACACACACCCAACACACACACCAGCACACACCAACACATCCCATCACAACACATCCCAACACACACACCAGCACACACCAGGACACATCCCATCTCAACACATCCCACACATCCCAACATACACCCCAACACACACCAGAACACATCCCTTCTCAACACATCCCAACACACACCCCAACACTGGTCCGCTCTCGATTATTTACAGAGTTCGGCATAAAGCTTAACCCACTCACTCACACATTTTTACGTCACAGCTGCTTGTCTCATTTTCAAACTCCCCAAACAACAAACAATAAACAATAAACAACAAACAACAAACACCACCACACTCAATCCCCATTGTACCTAAAACACCACCACCAGCCTGGCTGGGTCAGCTATTAGTCACACAGTGTACACAGCACCAAGCACAATGGTTTCCCGGGAAAATACTTCTACTCAGGGCGTGCATAGTGCGTAGGAAGATTTGTACCTGTCTCAAGATGGGCTTGTACATCTCGATCAGTTCTAGTGTTTTATTATCTCTCACTGTAAGGACCATATACATATAAATATAGTACTTGTTGCAAGAACCCGGATCTGGTATCGACAGCATGTTGCTTGTGACAGCTTGTTACACGTGTAAGTGGGACCAGGAAGTGTTGGTTTACACGAAATAGCAGACAACGTTGCTGATATCTATTGTATTCTCTTGTTTACTCGCCAAATTCTAGAGAGAGCGAAAGTGGTGGGAAGTGGGGTGGGGTGGGGGTGGGGTGTGTGGGGTGGGGTGGTGGTGGTGGTGGCGACGCGCCTTAGTGTGAGTGAGTGAGTTAACATTTAAAGTCACATCTGCAATATTTTAGCCATTTCGTGACTAGCAAAGGTTGTATTAATTAAAACTAACATAATATATATATATATATCTGTCGACAATGGACAGTAAAATAACTAGAATATCACATAGTTACATGCAACGCTAGCACACAACCATAAAACAATATTTCCACACACGACCTATCACAAAAAAGGGTGATAGATCACCATACTAGGGACCATGGGGGCCTTACAGAACTTTTGTTACCTGCATGGACCTTAGCAGGATTTACACCATCCCTTGTTGATTCTCGACAACCCAAGTCATAAATGGAAAAAGACACGTATGGGTTTTGTGAGTGTGTGGGTGTGTGTGGGGGGGAAGGGGGATGAGGGGTGGGGGAGGTTGTCAGGTTGCGACACACTCCTTAAGTGTACAGGCTTTGAAGAACAGACGAAATATATTATTCTACCGACAACGTGACAGCAATGTCTTGGGTGTAGTACTCCTTCCCATGTCGTAGGGGCGCTAGGGTAGCCTAGTGGTTATAGCGTTCGCCCGACAACCCAATGTGTGAAGTTCATTTCGGGTGTCCCCCGCCGTGATATTACTGGAATATTGTAGAAACTCACTCACTCACTCACCTGCCTGACACTAGTGCTCCATATGTCTCAGCCTATTCCACTCAAGTCAAGTCATCTCTTCACCACACTGCGTATATATGTTGTGTTTGTTTCATCTTCCAGTGTCAAATAAACAACAGTACCCGAGAAGATGAACGTATCCTGCCCCACCTGTTACATCCGTCAGTAACACACGCAAAGACAAGTCAATTGGAAAACACGTTAAAATACGCAATGTAAATATATGTCATTATTATGTCAAATTTGTGTCAACCAAGTTGTCGAGCCTGACTGCCTGAACCCTGTGTCGCCTCTTACGACAAGCATGGGTTGATGAACACCACCTCTGACTTCTTGTGCATTTTCTCGAGACAGTGATGCATGTGTGCATGACGTATCCTGGCTGGTTACACAGTGATGGTTCACGCATGGACATCACACGCTATGCCATAGTGCTACAGGACATCACACTATGCCTCAGTGCTACAGGATATCACACACTATGCCTTAGTGTTACAGGACATCACACACTATGCCATAGTGCTCCAGGATATCACACGCTATGCCTCAGTGCTACAGGATATCACACACTATGCCTTTGTGCTATAGGACATCACACACTATGCCTTAGTGCTACAGGACATCACACACTATGCCTTAGTGCTACAGGATATCACACACTATGCCTTAGTGCTACAGGACATCAAACGCTATGCCATAGTGCTACAGGACATCACACACTACGCCTTAGTGCTACAGGACAGCATGCTTTATGCAGTTACATGGCAATTAGTAATGCGACTGTAGTATAGGTTCGAGGACTTGATGGATCATTTTTCACGGTAACCGTTGTACGTTGGTCATACTATCAATCACTAGTTGTATGTCGTCGACTGTGCAACGGCTATCATCATATTGGGTCTACTCTTGGTACGACTGAGGTTGTACAACACATACAACAGATAGCCATACAAATACGCCAATGAATCACCCACTCGTTACTTTCGATTTCAGATCAACTTATATTTATGAGACAGAGTGATATATATTAACTGCCTCATCCTGTGACTGGGGGACCACTTGTTTGTTTAGTAAACGGTTGACAACGCCACTTGGGGCAATGCCATCATGTCGTAGATCTTAAGAACAGATTTCAATTGTAAATCATTTAATAAAAACGCTTTTGGTTTGTTCAACGTGTCGTCTTTTTTCGTCACTGGCAGAGCACACTTATCTTCCTGGTTGGGTGATTAAGGGTATAAATACGCGGTTGCATCCAGGTACCACAGTAGAGGTAGATGAAGACTATGTTGTACTTGCTGCTGTTTGTCCTCTTGCCTGTGACGCTGGCTTCCAACGGGGGTGCGGATCTCACCCTCACTGCGGGGACTGGCGGGAGCGTGGTTGTCAACGCTGCAGTCGACAGGATCAGATCTAACTGCATCCTCGGGGACGACCGACTCTTCCTGCGGCGTCTGGCCTACGTGGAGACAACCGACGGAGAAGATCCTGATACATACAGGCCAGGCTATGATGGTGGACTGTGGCAGGTAAAGTATCTTCTAGAAGGCTGTAGTACTCTGTGAAGTAAAGAATCCTGTAGAACGCTGTAGTACTGTGAGAAGTAAAGTATCCTGTAGGACGCTGTAGTACTGTGTGAAGTAAAGTACCCTGTAGAACGCTGTAGTACTGAGTCAAATAATGTATCCTGTAGAACGCTGTAGTACTGTGTGAAGTAAAGTATCCTGTAAGACGCTGTAGTACTGTGTGACGTAAAGTACCCTGTAGGACGCTGTGATACTGAGTGAAGTAAAATACCCTGTAGAACGCTGTAGTACTGTGTGAAGTAAAGTATCCTGTAGAACGATGTAGTAGTGTCTGAAGTAAACTATCATGTAGAATGCTGTAGTACTGTGTGAAGTAACGTATCCTGCAGGACCCTGTAGTACTGTGTGAAGTAAGGCATCATGTAGGACGCTGTAGTACTTTGTGAAGTGAAGTATCCTTTAGGACGCTGTAGTACTGTGTGAAGTAAAGCATCCTGTAGAACGCTGTAGTGCTGTGTGAAGTAAAGTATCATGTAGGACGCTGTAGTACAGTGTGAAGTGAAGTATCCTGTAGGACCCTGTAGTACTGTGAAAATTAAAGTATCCTGTAGAACGCTGTAGTACTGTGTGATGTAATGCATCCTGTAGAACGCTGTAGTACTCTGTGAAGTAATGCACCCTGTAGAACGCTGTAGAGGCGAACACAACCATATTGTAGACAGACAGATTGCCATCAACAAGTGTGTCATCAGTTTGAAGGACATGGTCCGTCAACAATCGAGGCCGATACCTTCCATTTTTTACCATCCCAACATTTAACAGCATCAGACCTGCACTTATACCGATGTATATGATATAGATATTAGGCGATGTAAATTATTAACATGTGTCATGTAAAACAAAAGGTGCTGGGTAAGTGAGAATGACCCCACAACGTGCTGCCCCTGCAGTGACTTATGAACCATGATACGCTAGTACTGTCACTGGATTATATCTACACAAACATACAGTGACTTGTGAACCATGATACGCTATTACTGTCACTGGATTATATCTAAACAAACATGCAGTGACTTATCAACCATGATACGCTAGTACTGTCACTGCAGTGACTTATGAACCATGATACGCTAGTACTGTCACTGGATTATATCTACACAAACATGCAGTGACTTATGAACCATGATACGCTAGTACTGTCACTGGAGTATATCTACACACACACTGTGACTTATGAACCATGATACGCTATTACTGTCACTGGATTATATCTACAAACACACACAGTGACTTATCAACCATGATACGCTATTGTTGTCACTGGATTATATCTACACAAGCATACAGTGACTTATGAACCATGATACGCTAGTACTGTCACTGGATTATATCTACACACACACACAGTGACTTATGAACCATGATACGCTAGTACTGTCACTGGAGTATATCTACACACACACTGTGACTTATGAACCATGATACGCTATTACTGTCACTGGATTATATCTACAAACACACACAGTGACTTATCAACCATGATACGCTATTGTTGTCACTGGATTATATCTACACAAGCATACAGTGACTTATGAACCATGATACGCTAGTACTGTCACTGGATTATATCTACACACACACACAGTGACTTATGAACCATGATACGCTAGTACTGTCACTGGAGTATATCTACACACACACTGTGACTTATGAACCATGATACGCTATTACTGTCACTGGATTATATCTACACAACATACAGTGACTTATGAACCATGATACGCTATTACTGTCACTGGATTATATCTACACAACATACAGTGACTTATGAACCATGATACGCTATTACTGTCACTGGATTATATCTACACAACATACAGTGACTTATGAACCATGATACGCTATTACTGTCACTGGATTATATCTACACAACATACAGTGACTTATGAACCATGATACGCTATTACTGTCACTGGATTATATCTACACAACATACAGTGACTTATGAACCATGATACGCTTTTACTGTCACTGGATTATATCTACACAATCATACAACAGACCAGTTGTTCATCGTCACGTCGTCGTTACATTCCCTCAGATAGACGAGGACAAGTTCCTGGAAACCACGTCCTGTGCGTCCTCAATATCTGCTGAATGCGCCTCAATCCAGTCAGCTTTCAAGATCGACTGGCGCAGTACATCCTGGGCAGATCTGAGAAAGCCTCTCTATTCCGGTTTGGCAGCGGCACTGTATATAAAGAAGTACAACAGTCGCAGCCTTCCTGGTGACGTCACTAGCCAAGCCACGTTCTGGGCTTCGAACCTCAGACCAGGAGGATCAATGGATGACTTCATCGCTAAAGCTAAGGGACTGAAAGGCATCGGTAAGTAGGAGAGACACACTGATTGTCCGTGAATACGAGGTTCAATAAGGAGTCACTAATTAGATAAAAAGTATTATAATAAAATTAAAAAAACAAAATGATTTCATTATTCAGTTGTTCAGTTTTGCTTCTTAATGGCCGGCATATTGAATCATTTTTCTCATTAGTAGCCATAAATAGGACATGATTGCTTTTTCAAGTTATCATTAATTTCAACTCAGACTGCGGAACACAGCTTGATCTCGCTTTCATTCTGGATGGTTCTGGGAGCGTCTCCACAAGTGACTTCAGGCGGATGCTTGACTTCATCGCTGACATAGTGTCAGAGTTAGACATATCGGAGGATGGCGTGAAGGTGTCAACTGTTGAATATGCTTCGAATGTCGGCGGGGATATTCTCTTTAAAAGCTTTACCACCAAGGACAGTTTGTTAAACTCTATAAGTACAATTAGAAAGAGCGGCGGTGGCACCAACACTGCTGCAGCCATCCTCCACACTGTCGACGTCCTGTTCAGCCCAGCAGCAGGTGCCCGGCCTAACGCCAAGCGGGTAGCCATCCTCCTCACAGACGGCAGATCCAGCAGTAAAACAGCCACCATCAGCGCGGCCTCTAAAGCTAAAGACGACCGCATAACAATGATATCAGTTGGTATTGGAAACATTGATGAATCCGAGCTGAAGGCCGTGGCAACCGAACCTGACTGTACCCACGTCATCATCCTGAACGACTTCACAGAGATTGACAGCCTGCTGTACCAACTGAAGGACAGCTCCTGTGGAGGTAGGCGAATCCTTGTGCTACACACTCACCCGCGTTCATTGCTGTGGAAAGGTAAACCTGTAGCCATTGGCTATGAATCAGACATACATATAGGGACAGTACATGACGTTTGCTTTCATCGTTGGTCTATTTATCAGCTAGTTGGTAGATATGGGATGTGAATAATCTTCTACTTGTATCAGCAACACGTCTACCAGTTCCAATGACTTTCGTTTTCAGCGCCAACTGTTGTTGACAAAGTCACGCCTATCGTGACGCCCCTGCCAGTGAACATCACCGTAGACGACTCGTTTGTTGTTGAGGAGGACCCCGCAACCCCGGATGACGGTGATGACGAAGTTATTGTAAGTGTAAATTTCGCATCAGACCATAAAAGAATTTGCTTTTTACCTTCTTTTTGTTTTTAGGAGAGGTAACGGGAAGGGGTACCTTGTACTGGGCTTAACAAAATGCCTAAACTCTGCAACATCCGATATGTAATTTGTTCAATATCTGATAATCATGTAATACAATATCTGATAATCATGGAATACAATATCTGATAATCACATAATACAATATCTGATAATCATGTAATACATTATTGATAATCATATCATACAATATCTGATAATCACGCCGAAAAGACAGATCTTGTGATTCACCTTCATACGAACTATCATGTTTGATTATTGAGGTTGGTGAGGTTATCTGTGGCACCCTGGCAATGTACGCCTCCTACAGCACCCCTCGTCCCGGTCCCGCCTTCTACGACTCCAAGGACAGCGCCAGTGATGGCAAACCGGGAGTTATATACTTCAACAAGGCCATGAAGGGGAGACCACTCTACATTACTGTCATAGGAAGTCGACTCCCTCTTACCGTTGATCAAATGCCTTCTTGCATCAACGCAAGCTTTAGCGTGGGAATTTCACAGCTGCCATCAAGTAGGTCACTTTATTGAAAAATAGCAGATGTCATCTGTCGAGAGAGTCTGATTGAGAAAGATAGTAACACCTGTATTTGTCTATAGAGAGGTGGAGGTCATCTGTCGAGAGGGCCTGATTGAGAGAGATAGTAACACCTATATTTGTCTATACAGAGGTGGAGGTCATCTGTCGAGAGGGCCTGATTGAGAGAGATAGTAACACCTATATTTGTCTATACAGAGGTGGAGGTCATCTGTCGAGAGGGCCTGATTGAGAGAGATAGCAACACCTATATTTGTCTATACAGAGGTGGAGGTCATCTGTCGAGAGGGCCTGATTGAGAGAGATAGTAACACCTATATTTGTCTATATAGAGGTGGAGGTCCTCTGTCGAGAGGGCCTGATTGAGAGAGATAGCAACACCTGTATTTGTCTATATAGAGGTGGAGGTCATCTGTCGAGAGGATCTGATTGAGAAAGATAGTAACACCTGTATTTATCTATACAGAGGTGGAGGTCATCTGTCGAGAGAGTCTGATTGAGAGAGATAGTAACACCTGTATTTGTCTATAGAGAGGTGGAGGTCATCTGTCGAGAGGGCCTGATTGAGAGAGATAGTAACACCTGTATTTATCTATACAGAGGTGGAGGTCATCTGTCGAGAGGGCCTGATTGAGAGAGATAGTAACACCTGTATTTGTCTATACAGAGGTGGAGGTCATCTGTCGAGAGGGCCTGATTGAGAGAGATAGTAACACCTATATTTGTCTATACAGAGGTGGAGGTCATCTGTCGAGAGGGCCTGATTGAGACAGATAGTAACACCTGTATTTGTCTATACAGAGGTGGAGGTCATCTGTCGAGAGGGCCTGATTGAGAGAGATGGTAACACCTATATTTGTCTATACAGAGGTGGAGGTCATCTGTCGAGAGGGCCTGATGGAGAGAGATTGTGACACCTATATTTGTCTTTTCAGAGGTGGAGGTCATCTGTCGAGAGGGCCTGATTGAGAGAGAGTGCACAAAGGATGACCTGGAGGACAATGGATTCAGCTGTGATGGTATGTACAGTAGTATTACATTTCACCATGCGCTGGACTTCGTGAGTTATGTCATGAATATTTTGTTTGAATTAATAGAGATACAGGTGTCCTTGTTTCCACTTTGTGTTCATCTGGTGAAGCAGTGTTAGAAATGATATCAACGTTGTTGTAATGGAAGACATGTAACGTAAGTCACTTTAACAAGTTTAGAGATACACTTTGTCCTTTTTCCATTAAGAAACCAAGTTGGTTATATTCGACATTGGCACATGCAGCTTGCAGTAGCTTTCAAAACAAGACTGCATCTAAATAAACAATAGCCTTTATTCATAACACCAGCAGCAGCGGTGTGATGAAGTATGTACAGAAGACGGCCAATGTTGTAGTGTATCAGACCATCTCCGTATCTTCATTGTATATTTCTACTGTGAGATGAAGCAACAGAATGCTACTAAAATGCCCCACCGTGAACTATAATGCCTTTCAACGAACGTATATGCCCTCTAATGAACTAAATTGCCCTCCCATGAACGTCTGAAGTACATCTTTGCATGTACCTAAAGAGCAACACTACGTACAGCAACTATGATGCATAATGATTGCAGAAGTGATTTTCTTCACAATATCTGATCAGCAAAGTAAATGTTCCAGAATCATCTAACGTCAGCAACCCTTGCTCCCCTGGCAACATCTGTGACCACGCCCATCCCTCTGACTCCACCAAGTTCATCCACTGCGACTCCCAGGGCAACATGTACGTGACACAATGTCCCGGCAAAACCCAGTACAACCCTGGCACAGTCAGTTGTGGGGCTGAACCAGTCCAGGGAGGGGTGTCCTGTGACGTATCCAATCCTTGCACACCAAAAAATATTGCCAATGGTAAATTCTACTTCCCCTACCCTCCCAACCCTTCCAAGTACATCCAGTGTGATACCTTCGGGAAGTCTTGGATCAGGGACTGCCCCGCTGATCTGGTGTGGAACTCTGCTCTCAACACTTGCTACTACAGCACGGGATCAGCTCAGCAGCCGGCACAGGAACCGGCAAAGGAACCTTCTGGCCATACTACCAGTGTTTCCCCACCTGCAGCTACGACCGACGCAAACCCTTGCAACAGCAACAACAACGGTCAAATATTCCCCCACACAGACCGCACCAAGTACATCACGTGTACAAACAACGGCGTGGTCGTTGTCCAGTCGTGTGCGCCGCCCCTCGTGTACGACGATACCATCAAGACATGCAACTGGGCTTAGCTGGCAATGTTTGAACCCACGAGTAACCCTTCAGTTCTGTCAATTAACGTGATCATCTAACAATCTACTGTTCACCATCAAACACCGATTTTGTGAATAAATATAAATCCATTATCTGTAAGTGTATTCCTATTTTTTTTAATACACAATCATGGAAATATGTTCCTGTTCCTATATAATACTATATAGGCCTACTCCCCTATATATTGAATACATAGGAGTTTAGGCCAAGAATCATATACATATATACTACCCTATATATTGAATATATAGAAGTTTAGGCCAACAATCATGTACATATATACTCCCCTATATATTGAATATATAGGAGTTTAGGCCAACAATCGTGTACATATATACTCCCCTATATTTTGAATATATAGGAGTTTAGGCCAACAATCGTGTACATATATACTCCCCTATATATTGAATATATAGGCGTTTAGGCCAACAATCTTGTACATATATACTCCCCTATATATTAAATATATAGGAGTTTAGGCAAACACTTTTGTAAATATATACTCCACTATATATTAAATATATAGGAGTTTAGGCCAACAATCATGTACATATATACTCCCCTATATATTGAATAAATAGGAGTTTAGGCCAACAATCCTGTACATATATACTCCCCTATATATTGAATATATAGGAGTGTAGGCCAACAATCATGTACATATATACTCCCCTATATATTAAATATATAGGAGTTTAGGCCAAAAATCATGTACATATATACTCCCCTATATATTGAATATATAGGAGTTTAGGCCAACAATCATGTACATATATACTCGCCTATATATCAAATATATAGGAGTTTATGCCAATAATCGTGTACATATATACTCCCCTATATATTGAATATATAGGAGTTAGGCAAACACTTTGTAAACATATACTCCCCTATATATTGAATATATAGGAGTTTAGGCCAACAATCATGTACATATATACTCACCTATATATTAAATATATAGGAGTTTATGCCAATAATCGTGTACATATATACTCCCCTATATATTGAATATATAGGAGTTAGGCCAACACTTATGTAAATATATACTCCCCTATATATTAAATATATAGAAGTTTAGGCAAACAATCATGTACATATAGACTCCCCTATATATTAAATATATAGGAGTTTAGGCCAACAATCGTGTACATATATACTCCCCTATATATTTAATATATATGAGTTTAGTCCAACAATCATGTACATATATACTCCCCTATATATTAAATATATAGGAGTTTAGGCCAACAATCCTGTACATATATACTCCCCTATATATTAAATATATAGGAGTTTAGGCCAACAATCATGTACATATATAATCCCCTATATATTGACTATATAGGAGTTCAGGCCAACAATCATGTACATATATATTCCCCTATATATTGAATATATAGAAGTATAGGCCAACAGCCATGTACATATATAATCCCCTATATATTAAATATGTAAGAGTTTAGGCCAACAGCCATGTACATATATACTCCCCTATATATTGAATATATAGGAGTTTAGGGCAACAATCATGTACATATATACTCCCCTATATATTAAATATATCGGAGTTTAGGTCAACAATCATGTACATACATACTCCCTAATACATTAAATATATAGGAGCTTAGGTCAACAATCATGTACATACATACTCCCTAATACATTAAATATATAGGAGTTTAGGCCAACAATCATGTACATATATACTCCCCTATATATTAGTTGTATAGGAGTTTAGGCCAACAATGATGTACATATATACTCCCCTATATATTAATTATATAGAAGTTTAGGCCAACAATCATGTACATATATATATTCCCCTTCTATATTAAATATGTAGGAGTTTAGGCCAACAATCATGTACATATATACTCCCCTATATATTAGTTATATAGAAGTTTAGGCCAACAATCATGTACATATATAATCTCCTATATATTGAATATATAGGACGTTAGGCCAACAATCATGTACATATATATTCCCCTATATATTGAATATATAGGAGTTTAGGCCAACAATTATATACATATATACTCCCCTATATATTGAATAAATAAGAGTTTAGGCCAACAATTATGCACATATATACTCCCCTATATATTGAATATATAGGAGTTTAGGCCAACAATCATGTACATATATACTCACCTATATATTGAATATATAGGAGTTAGGCCAACACTTATGTAAATATATACTCCCCTATATATTAAATATATAGAAGTTTAGGCAAACAATCATGTACATATAGACTCCCCTATATATTAAATATATAGGAGTTTAGGCCAACAATCGTGTACATATATACTCCCCTATATATTTAATATATATGAGTTTAGGCCAACAATCATTATCATATATACTCCCTAATACATTAAATATATAGGAGTTTAGGCCAACAATCATGTACATATATACTCCCCTATATATTAGTTGTATAGGAGTTTAGGCCAACAATGATGTACATATATACTCCCCTATATATTAAATATATAGAAGTTTAGGCCAACAATCATGTACATATATATATTCCCCTTCTATATTAAATATGAAGGAGTTTAGGCCAACAATCATGTACATATATACTCCCCTATATATTAGTTATATAGAAGTTTAGGCCAACAATCATGTACATATATACTCCCCTATATATTAAATATATTGGAGTTTAGGCCAACAATCCTGTACATATATACTCCCCTATATATTAAATATATAGGAGTTTAGGCCAACAATCATGTACATATATAATCCCCTATATATTGACTATATAGGAGTTCAGGCCAACAATCATGTACATATATATTCCCCTATATATTGAATATATAGAAGTATAGGCCAACAGCCATGTACATATATAATCCCCTATATATTAAATATGTAAGAGTTTAGGCCAACAGCCATGTACATATATACTCCCCTATATATTGAATATATAGGAGTTTAGGCCAACAATCCTGTACATATATACTCCCCTATATATTAAATATATAGGAGTTTAGGCCAACAATCATGTACATATATAATCCCCTATATATTGACTATATAGGAGTTCAGGCCAACAATCATGTACATATATATTCCCCTATATATTGAATATATAGAAGTATAGGCCAACAGCCATGTACATATATAATCCCCTATATATTAAATATGTAAGAGTTTAGGCCAACAGCCATGTACATATATACTCCCCTATATATTAAATATATAGGAGTTTAGGCCAACAATCCTGTACATATATAGTCCCCTATATATTAAATATATAGGAGTTAGGCCAACACTTATGTAAATATATACTCCCCTATATATTAAATATATAGAAGTTTAGGCCAACAATCATGTACATATAGACTCCCCTATATATTAAATATATAGGAGTTAAGGCCAACAATCGTGTACATATATACTCCCCTATATATTTAATATATATGAGTTTAGGCCAACAATCATGTACATATAGACTCCCCTATATATTAAATATATAGGAGTTTAGGCCAACAATCCTGTACATATATACTCCCCTATATATTAAATATATAGGAGTTTAGGCCAACAATCATGTACATATATAATCCCCTATATATTGACTATATAGGAGTTCAGGCCAACAATCATGTACATATATATTCCCCTATATATTGAATATATAGAAGTATAGGCCAACAGCCATGTACATATATAATCCACTATATATTAAATATGTAAGAGTTTAGGCCAACAGCCATGTACATATATACTCACCTATATATTGAATATATAGGAGTTTAGGCCAACAATCCTGTACATATATACTCCCTATATATTAAATATATAGGAGTTTAGGCCAACAATCATGTACATATATAATCCCTATATATTGACTATATAGGAGTTCAGGCCAACAATCATGTACATATATATTCCCTATATATTGAATATATAGAAGTATAAGCCAACAGCCATGTACATATATAATCCCCTATATATTAAATATGTAAGAGTTTAGGCCAACAGCCATGTACATATATACTCCCCTATATATTAAATATATGGGAGTTTAGGTCAACAATCATGTACATACATACTCCCTAATACATTAAATATATAGGAGCTTAGGTCAACAATCATGTACATATATACTCCCTAATACATTAAATATATAGGAGTTTAGGCCAACAATCATGTACATATATACTCCCCTATATATTAGTTGTATAGGAGTTTAGGCCAACAATGATGTACATATATACTCCCCTATATATTAAATATATAGAAGTTTAGGCAAACAATCATGTACATATATATATTCCCCTTCTATATTAAATATGTAGGAGTTTAGGCCAACAATCATGTACATATATACTCCCCTATATATTAGTTATATAGAAGTTTAGGCCAACAATCATGTACATATATAATCTCCTACATATTGAATATATAGGACGTTAGGCCAACAATCATGTACATATATATTCCCCTATATATTGAATATATAGGAGTTTAGGCCAACAATTATATACATATATACTCCCCTATATATTGAATAAATAAGAGTTTAGTCCAACAATTATGCACATATATACTCCCCTATATATTGAATATATAGGAGTTTAGGCCAACAATCATGTACATATATACTCCCCTATATATTAAATATATAGGCGTTTAGGCCAACAATCATGTACATATATAATCCCCTATATATTAAATATATCGGAGTTTAGTCAAACACTTTTGTAAATATATACTCCACTATATATTAAATATATAGGAGTTTAGGCCAACAATCATGTACATATATACTCCCCTATATATTGAATAAATAGGAGTTAAGGCCAACAATCCTGTACATATATACTCCCCTATATATTGCATATATAGGAGTGTAGGCCAACAATCATGTACATATATACTCCCCTATATATTAAATATATAGGAGTTTAGGCCAAAAATCATGTACATATATACTCCCCTATATATTGAATAGATAGGAGTGTAGGCCAACAATCATGTACATATATACTCACCTATATATTAAATATATAGGAGTTTATGCCAATAATCGTGTACATATATACTCCCCTTTATATTGAATATGTAGGAGTTAGGCCAACACTTATGTAAATATATACTACCCTATATATTAAATATATAAAAGTTTAGGCAAACAATCATGTACATATAGACTCCCCTATATATTAAATATATAGGAGTTTAGGCCAACAATCGTGTACATATATACTCCCCTATATATTTAATATATATGAGTTTAGGCCAACAATCATGTACATATATACTCGCCTATATATTAAATATATAGGAGTTAGGCCAACACTTATGTAAATATATACTCCCCTATATATTAAATATATAGAAGTTTAGGCCAACAATCATGTACATATAGACTCCCCTATATATTAAATATATAGGAGTTTAGGCCAACAATCGTGTACATATATACTCCCCTATATATTTAATATATATGAGTTTAGGCCAACAATCATGTACATATAGACTCCCCTATATATTAAATATATAGGAGTTTAGGCCAACAATCCTGTACATATATACTCCCCTATATATTAAATATATAGGAGTTTAGGCCAACAATCATGTACATATATAATCCCCTATATATTGACTATATCGGAGTTCACGCCAACAATCATGTACATATATATTCCCCTATATATTGAATATATAGAAGTATAGGCCAACAGCCATGTACATATATAATCCCCTATATATTAAATATGTAAGAGTTTAGGCCAACAGCCATGTACATATATACTCACCTATATATTGAATATATAGGAGTTTAGGCCAACAATCCTGTACATATATACTCCCCTATATATTAAATATATAGGAGTTTAGGCCAACAATCATGTACATATATAATCCCCTATATATTGACTATATAGGAGTTCAGGCCAACAATCATGTACATATATATTCCCCTATATATTGAATATATAGAAGTATAAGCCAACAGCCATGTACATATATAATCCCCTATATATTAAATATGTAAGAGTTTAGGCCAACAGCCATGTACATATATACTCCCCTATATATTAAATATATGGGAGTTTAGGTCAACAATCATGTACATACATACTCCCTAATACATTAAATATATAGGAGTTTAGGTCAACAATCATGTACATATATACTCCCTAATACATTAAATATATAGGAGTTTAGGCCAACAATCATGTACATATATACTCCCCTATATATTAGTTGTATAGGAGTTTAGGCCAACAATGATGTACATATATACTCCCCTATATATTAAATATATAGAAGTTTAGGCCAACAATCATGTACATATATATATTCCCCTTCTATATTAAATATGTAGGAGTTTAGGCCAACAATCATGTACATATATACTCCCCTATATATTAGTTATATAGAAGTTTAGGCCAACAATCATGTACATATATAATCTCCTATATATTGAATATATAGGACGTTAGGCCAACAATCATGTACATATATATTCCCCTATATATTGAATATATAGGAGTTTAGGCCAACAATTATATACATATATACTCCCCTATATATTGAATAAATAAGAGTTTAGTCCAACAATTATGCACATATATACTCCCCTATATATTGAATATATAGGAGTTTAGGCCAACAATCATGTACATATATACTCCCCTATATATTAAATATATAGGCGTTTAGGCCAACAATCATGTACATATATAATCCCCTATATATTAAATATATCGGAGTTTAGGCAAACACTTTTGTAAATATATACTCCACTATATATTAAATATATAGGAGTTTAGGCCAACAATCATGTACATATATACTCCCCTATATATTGAATAAATAGGAGTTAAGGCCATCAATCCTGTACATATATACTCCCCTATATATTGCATATATAGGAGTGTAGGCCAACAATCATGTACATATATATTCCCCTATATATTAAATATATAGGAGTTTAGGCCAAAAATCATGTACATATATACTCCCCTATATATTGAATAGATAGGAGTGTAGGCCAACAATCATGTACATATATACTCACCTATATATTAAATATATAGGAGTTTATGCCAATAATCGTGTACATATATACTCCCCTTTATATTGAATATGTAGGAGTTAGGCCAACACTTATGTAAATATATACTCCCCTATATATTAAATATATAAAAGTTTAGGCAAACAATCATGTACATATAGACTCCCCTATATATTAAATATATAGGAGTTTAGGCCAACAATCGTGTACATATATACTCCCCTATATATTTAATATATATGAGTTTAGGCCAACAATCATGTACATATATACTCGCCTATATATTAAATATATAGGAGTTTAGGCCAACAATCATGTACATATATAATGCCCTATATATTAAATATATAGGAGTTTAGGCCAACAATCGTGTACATATATACTCCCCTATATATTGAATATATAGGAGTTTAGGCCAACACTCATGTACATATATAATCCCCTATATATTGACTATATAGGAGTTCAGGCCAACAATCATGTACATATATACTCCCCTATTTATTGAATATATAGAAGTTTAGACCAACAGCCATGTACATATATAATCCCCTATATATTAAATATGTAAGAGTTTAGGCCAACAGCCATGTACATATATACTCCCCTATATATTGAATATATAGGAGTTTAGGGCAACAATCATGTACATATATACTCCCCTATATATTATATATATGGGAGTTTAGGTCAACAATCATGTACATACATACTCCCCTATATATTAGTTGTATAGGAGTTTAGGCCAACAATGATGTACATATATACTCCCCTATATATTAAATATATAGAAGTTTAGGCCAACAATCATGTACATATATATATTCCCCTTCTATATTAAATATGTAGGAGTTTAGGCCAACAATCATGTACATATATACTCCCCTATATATTAGTTATATAGAAGTTTAGGCCAACAATCATGTACATATATAATCTCCTATATATTGAATATATAGGACGTTAGGCCAACAATCATGTACATATATATTCCCCTATATATTGAATATATAGGAGTTTAGGCCAACAATTATATACATATATACTCCCCTATATATTGAATAAATAAGAGTTTAGGCCAACAATTATGCACATATATACTCCCCTATATATTGAATATATAGGAGTTTAGGCCAACAATCATGTACATATATACTCCCCTATATATTAAATATATAGGCGTTTAGGCCAACAATCATGTACATATATACTCACCTATATATTAAATATATAGGAGTTCATGCCAATAATCGTGTACATATATACTCCCCTATATATTGAATATATAGGAGTTAGGCCAAAACTTATGTACATATATACATGTACTTCCTTATATATTGAATATATAGGAGTTTAGGCCAACAATCATGTACATATATACATGTACTCCCTTATATATTGAATATATACGAGTTTAGGCAATGAAGCAATCATACAAATATATACTGCCACTATATAGTGAACGTATGGGAGTTTAGTCCAGCAATGGCGAAATAAGATGAGCTGTGCATATCAGGACACCTGTTCTGCAAGTTCTAGACTTGGATATTTGCTCGCTCGTCTATCATTACAGCTGTACTACCGTAGGACGGACATACACACATACCAACAGGCGCAGTGCGTAGTTATCGTAGGTAACGTTACGTAATTGTGCGGGTCACTGATTGGCTGTTCAAGTCATATAATGAACCATGTAGATAGAATCTTGTATGAGTGAGTGAATAAACGTAACACTGGCAATATTTCGGCCATGGTGTGAGGGTATTGTACTAATAGATATGGGCCTATATACATAACGAGCTATACAGGATCTCTGTCAAATCAGACTCACTTTTCACTACATATTTATAATGAAACAGCTTTTAAATCTCGATAACTTGTTGTTGCCATAAGACGAATTAATTGTAGAGGTGAAGGTCGAAGTTCACAGTCATGTATATGTTATGTTCTGACATGTTCAATCGGATCTGTGTTTATGCATTTGCATGCTCAGTTTGATAAAATCAAAACAGGTGTAACTTGGCCCAAACATTAGATTGACACTTCAAGTCTATTGATTGACTTTATACAATAAAGCGCTGATTTATGCACGAAGAACAGTCTCCATGTTTGCATGACAAAACAGGATGATTTCATCTTTCCAATACTTGACTTTCCTTTCATGTTGAACAATATTCCAACAGCTCAAGCCTTTCGTGCTCCCTTTTCACAACATTTGAGGTACATGTGAGCATGTACTGTTATCAATATTTCCAACTCTAAAATAGTTTGATAAAGTTAACACTTCAGGTCTAGGTAAAGCTTTCCAATTGTGCACATCAGTAAAAAAAGATCATTTCCGACGCACTTCTTTATTTTGACTTGTACCATACCATCCCGTCTTTTCTTTTCCGAGATGAACAGTTGACTAGCCTTAACATAATTATGGCATTATTCATACCCGATGATTCATGTTCATGATATATACTAAGCAGCAAAAGAAACGTCAGTTTGCAATTTCCTTCGCAGTAACGGATAACTGTAAACTCACTTAATGGTTTGATTGTATATTTTTGACAACATCTCCAACTGTACCTGAGCAAAGACATTCCTTCCCAAACTCAGAATGGAACCCAGGAAATGGTCTCAAAAACGCAACCTGATCTCGGAGATGGTACAGTGTTCTCCATGTTTTTCATGCAACTCATGCTGCACATGCTGTTCGCAAGGACAAGCCCTATAAAATGCAAACGGAACCTGGTTGAAACATTCACATTACAACGTCAGCAGGATGCCGCGACTCACGATAGCTCAGAGGAACCAGGCGCTAGGAAGACTTGAAGCTGGCCACACTGCACAAGCCGTTGCCAATCACTTCCAGGTCAACGTTCGGGCCATCTACAGGCTGCAGCAACGTTTCCGGGCCACCAACACCACAAATGATCGCCCCCGTACTGACAGACCAAGGGTGACCACAAGACGACAAGACCGCCATGTTGTGCGACAGCATGTACAGAATCCCTTCATGTAGGCATCCGAAACAGCACGCCAGACCGTGGGAACACACGGAAGACCAATCAGTACTGATACAGTACGCCGACGTCTTAACAGCGGGAACCTCCACTGCCGTAGACCTTACCGTGGACCTATCCTCACCCCTCGTCATCGGCGTGAACGTCTACAGTTTGCCCTACAACACCAAAACTGGCGATACAGGCAATGGAGAACTGTTCTGTTCACAGATGAGAGTCGGTATTGCGTATCAACTGCAGATGGCAGAACAGGAATATGGCGACGACGTGGCCAGCGTTCCTCAGACCAATGTAGTATGGAAATAGACTCATGGGGAGGTGCAAGCTTCATGGTATTGGGTGGAATAGGCCTGAACCACAGAGTGGGTCCTGTGGTGTTCCAGAACCTTGGTCCAGGGAGAGGAGGCGGCATCACAGCGGTCGCTACATCGACCAAGCTCTCAGGCCCCACGTCATACCACATTTCACATGTCACCGGAACAACGCCCGGGCCCATACTGCCAGAGCTACACAGGACTTCCTACAGCAGAACGGTGCCAACATTATGCAGTCGCCAGCCCTTAGTCCTGAATAAAACCCAATTGAACATCTTTGGGATGAAATTCAGAGGAGCCTGAATAATGTCATACCAAGGCCGAACACAGCTGATTTATTGAGTCAGGCCTTTCTCAGAGTGTGGTTCCAGGTGCCAATGGCCTTCATCAATTGATTGGTGCACTCCATGTATAGACGCTGTGCTGCAGTTATTGCCGCTCGTTGTGGTCACACTAGATACCGAAGTCAAGAGTCTGAATGGCCTGCAAACGTTCACGTAATGTATTGGAATTGTGCTGAGTTATTCATTGATGTGTCAAGATATTGTACCCAGAAAATGTTTTTGATCCGCTTATTATGTCCATTTCTATAATGCTTTGATTAGAGTGCCTATATAAGTTTGAATTCGTTCAGGCGTTCAGAGTACAGTATAGGCGTACTAAATCTTTGTACAATCGAGCAATTTCTTAAGGATGTACGCAGAAATGTGGTTGAATTGAATTGTGTGTGGAAGTCGCGGTACCTGAGTGACTTTGTGTGCTGGGGCCAAGATGCCTTAGTGTGAGAGTGTGGGTTCGTATTCAGTATTCGACTCCACCAAGAGAGGGTCTCGAAACTGTACTTTGGTCAGAAACTGTAATTCAAAATATAACACAATAGCTGATATTGATTCTATGCTATGACATGTACATAGTGTAATAGCTGATAGTGACTCTATATCACGACAGGAACATAGTGTAATACCTGATAGTGACTCTATATCGCGACACGTACATATCTGTAATAGCTTATAGTGACTCTATATCACGACACGTACATAGTGTAATAACTGCTAGTGACTCTTTATCACGACACGTACATAGTGTAATAGCTGATAGTGACTCTATATAACGACACGTACATAGTGTAATAGCTGATAGTGACTCTATATCACGAAACGTACATATGTGTAATAGCAGATAGTGACTCTATATCACGACACGTACATATGTGTAATAGCAGAGGGAGACTCTATATCACGACACGTACATAGTGTACGCCGATAGTGACTCTATATCACGACACGTACATAGGGTAGTAGCCGATAGTGACTCTATATGACGCCACGTACATAAGTGAAATAGCTGATAGTGACTCCATATCACGAAACGTACAAATGTGTAATAGCTGATAGTGACTCTTTCTCACGAAAGGTACATACGTGTACTAGCTGATAGTGACTCTATATCATGACACGTACACATGTGTAATAGCTGATAGTGACTCTATATGACGACACGTACATATGTGTAACAGCTGATTGTGACTCTATTTCACGACACGTACATATGTGTAATAGCTGATAGTGACTCTATATGACGTCACGTACATCTGTGTAATAGCTTATAGTGACTCTATATCACGACACGTACACATGTGTAATAGCTGATAGTGACTCTATATGACGACACGTACATAGCGTAATAGCTGATAGTGACTCTATATCCTGACACGTACATAGTGTAATAGCTGATAGTGACTCTATATCACGACACGTACATATGTGTAATAGCTGATAGTGACACTATATTACGACACGTACATAATGTAATAAATGATAGTGACTATATCACGACACGTACATATCTGTAATAGCTGATAGTGACTATATGGCGACACGTACATAGTGTCATAGCTGATAGTGACTCTATATCACGACACGTACATATGTGTAATAGCTGATAGTGACTCTATACCACGACACGTACACATGTGTAATAGCTTATAGTGACTCTATATCACGACACGTACTTATGTGTAATAGCTGATAGTGACTCTATATGACGACACGTACATAGCGTAATAGCTGATAGTGACTCTATATCATGACACGTACATAGTGTAATAGCTGATAGTGACTCTATATCACGAAACGAACATATTAGTAATAGCAGAGAGAGACTCTATATCACGAAACGTACAAATCTGTAATAGGTGATAGTGACTCTATATCACGACACGTACATATGTGTAATTGCTGATAGTGACTCTATATCACGACACGTACATAGTGTAATAGCTGATAGTGACTCTATATCACGAAACGTACATATCTGTAATAGCTGATAATGACTCTACATGACAATACGTACATATGTGTAATAGCTGATAGTGACTCTATATCACAAAACGTACATATGTGTAATAACTGATAGTGACTCTATATCACGAAACGTACATATGTGTAATAGCTGATAGTGACTCTATATCACGACACGTACATATGTGTAACAGTTGATAGTGACTCTATATCACGACACGTACATATGTGTAATAACTGATAGTGACTCTATATGACGACACGTACATATGTGTAATAGCTGATAGTGACTCTATATCACGAAACGTACAAATCTGTAATAGCTGTTAGTGACTCTATATCACGACACGTACATATGTGTAACAGCTGATAGTGACTCTGTATCACGACACGTACATGTGTATTAGCTGATAGTGACTCTATATGACGTCACGTACATATGTGAAATAGCTGATAGTGATTCTGTATCACGACACGTACATAGTGTAATAGCTGATAGTGACTCTATATCACGACACGTACATAGTGTAATAGCTGATAGTGACTCTATATCACGAAACGTACATATGTGTAATAGCAGATAGTGACTCAGTTTCACGACACGTACATAGTGTAATAGCTGATAGTGACTCTATATCATGAAACGTACATATGTGTAATAGCAGAGAGAGACTCTATATCACGACACGTACATAGTGTAATCGCTGATAGTGACTCTATATCACGACACGTACATATGTGTAATAGCTGATAGTGACTCTATATCATGACACGTACATATGTGTAATAGCTGATTGTGACTCTATTTCACGACACGTACATAATGTAATAAATGATAGTGACTATATCACGACACGTACATAGGGTAGTAGATGATAGTGACTCTATATCACGTCACGTACATATGTGAAATAGCTGATAGTGACTCTTTTTCACGAAAGGTACATATGTGTAATAGCTGATAGTGACTCCATATCACGAAACGTACAAATGTGTAATAGCTGATAGTGACTCTTTTTCACGAAAGGTACATATGTGTAATAGCTGATAGTGACACTATATTACGACACGTACATAATGTAATAAATGATAGTGACTATATCACGACACGTACATATCTGTAATAGCTGATAGTGACTATATCACAACACGTACATAGTGTAATAGCTGATAGTGACTCTATATGACGACACGTACATATGTGTAATAGCTGATAGTGACTCTATATGACGACACGTACATATGTGTAATAGCTTATAGTGACTCCATATCACGAAACGTACAAATCTGTAATAGCTGATAGTGACTCTATATCACGAAAGGTAAATATGTGTAATAGCTGATAGTGACTCTATATCATGACACGTATATAGTGAAATAGCTGATAGTGACTCTATATCAGGACACGTCCATAGTGTAATAGCTGATGGTGACTCTATTTCACGACACGTACATATGTGAAATAGCTGATAGTGACTCTATATCACGAGACGTACATATGTGTAACAGCTGATAGTGACTCTATATCACGACACGTACATATGTGTAATAGCTGATAGTGACACTATATTACGACACGTACATAATGTAATAAATGATAGTGACTATATCACGACACGTACATATCTGTAATAGCTGATAGTGACTCTATATCACGACACGTACATAGTGTAATAGCTGATAGTGACTCTATATGACGACACGTACATATCTGTAATAGCTGATAGTGACTCTATATGACGACACGTACATATGTGTAATAGCTTATAGTGACTCCATATCACGAAACGTACAAATCTGTAATAGCTGATAGTGACTCTATATCACGAAAGGTACATATGTGTAATAGCTGATAGTGACTCAATATGACGACACGTACATATGTGTAATAGCTGATAGTGACTCTATATCACGACACGTACATAGTGTAATAGCTGATAGTGACTCTATATCACGAAACGTACATATCTGTAATAGCTGATAATGACTACATGACGACACGTACATATGTGTAATAGCTGATAGTGACTCTATATCACGACACGTACATATGTGTGATAACTGATAGTTACTCTATATCACGAAACGTACATATGTGTAATTACTGATAGTGACTCTATATGACGACACGTACATATGTGTAATAGCTGCTAGTGACTCTATATCACGACACGTACATAGTGTAATAGCTGATAGTGACTCTATTTCAGGACACGTACATATCTGTAATAGCTGATAATGACTCTACATGACGATACGTACATATGTGTAATAGCTGATAGTGACTCTATATCACGAAACGTACAAATATGTAATAGCTGATAGTGACTGTATTTCACGACACGTACATATGTGAAATTGGTGATAGTGACTCTATATGACGACACGTACAGATGTGTAATAGCTGATAGTGACTCTATATGACGACTCGTACATATGTGTAACAGCTGATAGTGACTCTATATCACGACACGTACATATGTGAAATAGCTGATAGTGACTCTATATGACGACACGTACATATGTGTAATAGCTGATAGTGACTCTATATCATGAAACGTACATATGTGTAATAGCTGATAGTGACTCTATATCACGACACGTACATATGTGTAACAGCTGATAGTGACTCTATATCACGACACGTACATGTGTATTAGCTGATAGTGACTCTATATGACGTCACGTACATATGTGAAATAGCTGATAGTGATTCTATATCACGAAACGTACATATGTGTAATAGCTGATAGTGACTCTATGTCACGAAACGTACAAATCTGTAATAGCTGTTAGTGACTGTATTTCACGACACGTACATATGTGAAATAGGTGATAGTGACTCTATATGACGACACGTACATATGTGTAATAGCTGATAGTGACTCTATGGTGACGACACGTACATATGTGTAACAGCTGATAGTGACTCTATATCACGACACGTACATATGTGAAATAGCTGATAGTGACTCTATATGACGACACGTACATATGTGTAATAGCTGATAGTGACTCTATATCATGAAACGTACATATGTGTAATAGCTGATAGTGACTCTATATCACGACACGTACATATGTGTAACAGCTGATAGTGACTCTGTATCACGACACATACATGTGTATTAGCTGATAGTGACTCTATATGACGTCACGTACATATGTGAAATTGCTGATAGTTATTCTATATCACGAAACGTACATATGTGTAATAGCTGATAGTGACACTATATCATGACACGTACATATGTGTAATAGCTGATAGTGACTCTATTTCACGACACGTACATAGTGTAGTAGCTGCTATTGACTCTATATCACGACACGTACATAGTGTAATAGCTGATAGTGACTCTATATCACGACACGTACATAGTGTAATAGCTGATAGTGACTCTATATGACGACACGTACATATGTGTAATAGCGGATAGTGACTCTATATCACGACACGTACATATGTGTGATAACTGATAGTTACTCTATATCACGAAACGTACATATGTGTAATTACTGATAGTGACTCTATATGACGACACGTACATATGTGTAATAGCTGCTAGTGACTCTATATCACCACACGTACATAGTGTAATAGCTGATAGTGACTCTATTTCAGGACACGTACATATCTGTAACAGCTGATAATGACTCTACATGACGATACGTACATATGTGTAATAGCTGATAGTGACTCTATATCACGATACGTACAAATATGTAATAGCTGATAGTGACTGTATTTCACGACACGTATATATGTGAAATTGGTGATAGTGACTATATATGACGACACGTACAGATGTGTAATAGCTGATAGTGACTCTATATGACGACTCGTACATATGTGTAACAGCTGATAGTGACTCTATATCACGACACGTACATATGTGAAATAGCTGATAGTGACTCTATATGACGACACGTACATATCTGTAATAGCTGATAGTGACTCTATATCATGAAACGTACATATGTGTAATAGCTGATAGTGACTCTATATCACGACTTGCATTACATATGTGTAACAGCTGATAGTGACTCTATATCACGACACGTACATGTGTATTAGCTGATAGTGACTCTATATGACGTCACGTACATATGTGAAATAGCTGATAGTGATTCTATATCACGAAACGTACATATGTGTAATAGCTGATAGTGACTCTATATCACGAAACGTACAAATCTGTAATAGCTGTTAGTGACTGTATTTCACGACACGTACATATGTGAAATAGGTGATAGTGACTCTATATGACGACACGTACATATGTGTAATAGCTGATAGTGACTCTATGTAACGACACGTACATATGTGTAACAGCTGATAGTGACTCTATATCACGACACGTACATATGTGAAATAGCTGATAGTGACTCTATATGACGACACGTACATATGTGTAATAGCTGATAGTGACTCTATATCATGAAACGTACATATGTGTAATAGCTGATAGTGACTCTATATCACGACACGTACATATGTGTAACAGCTGATAGTGACTCTGTATCACGACACGTACATGTGTATTAGCTGATAGTGACTCTATATGACGTCACGTACATATGTGAAATTGCTGATAGTTATTCTATATCACGAAACGTACATATGTGTAATAGCTGATAGTGACACTATATCATGACACGTACATATGTGTAATAGCTGATAGTGACTCTATTTCACGACACGTACATAGTGTAGTAGCTGCTATTGACTCTATATCACGACACGTACATAGTGTAATAGCTGATAGTGACTCTATATCACGACACGTACATAGTGTAATAGCTGATAGTGACTCTATATCACGACACGTACATATGTGTAATAGCGGATAGTGACTCTATTTCACGACACGTACATATGTGTAATAGCAGAGAGAGACTCTATATCACGACACGTACATAGTGTAATCGCTGATAGTGACTCTATATCACGACACGTACATAGGGTAGTAGCTGATAGTGACTCTATATGACGCCACATACATATGTGTAATAGCTGATACTGACTCTTTTTCACGAAAGGTACATATGTGTAATAGCTGATAGTGACTCTATATCACGACACGTATATATATGTTATAGCTGATAGTGACTCTATATGACGACAAGTACATATGTGTAATAGATCATAGTGACACTATATTACGACACGTACATAATGTAATAAATGATAGTGACTATATCAGGACACGTACATATCTGTAATAGCTGATAGTGACTCTATATCACGACACGTACATAGTGTAATAGCTGATAGTGACTCTATATGACGACACGTACATATGTGTAATAGCGGATAGTGACTCTATATCACGACACGTACATATGTGTGATAACTGATAGTTACTCTATATCACGAAACGTACATATGTGTAATTACTGATAGTGACTCTATATGACGACACGTACATATGTGTAATAGCTGATAGTGACTCTATATCACCACACGTACATAGTGTAATAGCTGATAGTGACTCTATTTCAGGACACGTACATATCTGTAATAGCTGATAATGACTCTACATGACGATACGTACATATGTGTAATAGCTGATAGTGACTCTATATCACGATACGTACAAATATGTAATAGCTGATAGTGACTGTATTTCACGACACGTACATATGTGAAATTGGTGATAGTGACTATATATGACGACACGTACAGATGTGTAATAGCTGATAGTGACTCTATATGACGACTCGTACATATGTGTAACAGCTGATAGTGACTCTATATCACGACACGTACATATGTGAAATAGCTGATAGTGACTCTATATGACGACACGTACATATCTGTAATAGCTGATAGTGACTCTATATCATGAAACGTACATATGTGTAATAGCTGATAGTGACTCTATATCACGACACGTACATATGTGTAACAGCTGATAGTGACTCTATATCACGACACGTACATGTGTATTAGCTGATAGTGACTCTATATGACGTCACGTACATATGTGAAATAGCTGATAGTGATTCTATATCACGAAACGTACATATGTGTAATAGCTGAGAGTGACTCTATATCACGAAAGGTACAAATCTGTAATAGCTGTTAGTGACTGTATTTCACGACACGTACATATGTGAAATAGGTGATAGTGACTCTATATGACGACACGTACATATGTGTAATAGCTGATAGTGACTCTATGTGACGACACGTACATATGTGTAACAGCTGATAGTGACTCTATATCACGACACGTACATATGTGAAATAGCTGATAGTGACTCTATATGACGACACGTACATATGTGTAATAGCTGATAGTGACTCTATATCACGACACGTACATATGTGTAACAGCTGATAGTGACTCTGTATCACGACACGTACATGTGTATTAGCTGATAGTGACTCTATATGACGTCACGTACATATGTGAAATTGCTGATAGTTATTCTATATCACGAAACGTACATATGTGTAATAGCTGATAGTGACACTATATCATGACACGTACATATGTGTAATAGCTGATAGTGACTCTATTTCACGACACGTACATAGTGTAGTAGCTGCTATTGACTCTATATCACGACACGTACATAGTGTAATAGCTGATAGTGACTCTATATCACGACACGTACATAGTGTAATAGCTGATAGTGACTCTATATGACGACACGTACATATGTGTAATAGCGGATAGTGACTCTATTTCACGACACGTACATATGTGTAATAGCTGAGAGAGACTCTATATCACGACACGTACATAGTGTAATCGCTGATAGTGACTCTATATCACGACACGTACATAGGGTAGTAGCTGATAGTGACTCTATATGACGCCACATACATATGTGTAATAGCTGATACTGACTCTTTTTCACGAAAGGTACATATGTGTAATAGCTGATAGTGACTCTATATCACGACACATATATATGTTATAGCTGATAGTGACTCTATATGACGACAAGTACATATGTGTAATAGATCATAGTGACACTATATTACGACACGTACATAATGTAATAAATGATAGTGACTATATCAGGACACGTACATATCTGTAATAGCTGATAGTGACTATATCACGACACGTACATAGTGTAATAACTGATAGTGACTCTATATGACGACACGTACATATGTGTAATAGCTGATAGTGACTCTATATGACGACACGTACATATGTGTAATAGCTTATAGTGACTCCATATCACGAAACGTACAAATCTGTAATAGCTGATAGTGACTCTATATCACTAAAGGTACATATGTGTAATAGCTGATAGTGACTCTATATCACGACACGTATATAGTGAACTAGCTGATAGTGACTCTATATCAGGACACGTCCATAGTGTAATAGCTGATAGTGACTCTATTTCACGACACGTACATATGTGTAACAGCTGATAGTGACTCTATATCACGACACGTACATATGTGTAAGAGCTGATAGTGACTCTATATCACGACACGTACTTATGTGTAATAGCTGAAAGTGACTCTATATCACGACACGTACATAGTGTAATAGCTGAAAGTGACTCTATATCACGACACGTACATATGTGTAATAGCTGATAGTGACTCTATATCACGACACGTACATAGTGTAATAGCTGATAGTGACTCTATTTCAGGACACGTACATATGTGAAGTAGCTGATAGTGACTCTATATGACGACACGTACATATGTGTAATAGCTGATAGTGACTCTATATCATGAAACGTACATATGTGTAATAGCTGATAGTGACTCTATATGACGACACGTACATATGTGTAACAGCTGATAGTGACTCTATATCACGAAACGTACATATGTGTAATAGCTGATAGTGACTCTATATGACGACACGTACATATTTGTAACAGTTGATAGTGACTCTATATCACGACACGTACATATGTGTAATAGCTGATAGTGACTCTATATCACGACACGTACATATGTGTAATAGCTGATAGTGACTCTATATGACGACACGTACATAGTGTAATCGCTGATAGTGACTCTATATCACGACACGTACATAGGGTAGTAGCTGATAGTGACTCTATATGACGCCACATACATATGTGTAATAGCTGATACTGACTCTTTTTCACGAAAGGTACATATGTGTAATAGCTGATAGTGACTCTATATCACGACACATATATATGTTATAGCTGATAGTGACTCTATATGACGACAAGTACATATGTGTAATAGATCATAGTGACACTATATTACGACACGTACATAATGTAATAAATGATAGTGACTATATCAGGACACGTACATATCTGTAATAGCTGATAGTGACTATATCACGACACGTACATAGTGTAATAACTGATAGTGACTCTATATGACGACACGTACATATGTGTAATAGCTGATAGTGACTCTATATGACGACACGTACATATGTGTAATAGCTTATAGTGACTCCATATCACGAAACGTACAAATCTGTAATAGCTGATAGTGACTCTATATCACGAAAGGTACATATGTGTAATAGCTGATAGTGACTCTATATCAGGACACGTCCATAGTGTAATAGCTGATAGTGACTCTATATCACGACACGTACTTATGTGTAATAGCTGAAAGTGAATCTATATCACGACACGTACATAGTGTAATAGCTGAAAGTGACTCTATATGACGACACGTGCATATGTGTAATAGCTGCTAGTGACTCTATATCACGACACGTACATAGTGTAATAGCTGATAGTGACTCTATTTCAGGACACGTACATATGTGAAGTAGCTGATAGAGACTCTATATGACGACACGTACATATGTGTAATAGCTGATAGTGACTCTATGTCATGAAACGTACATATGTGTAATAGCTGATAATGACTCTATATGACGACACGTACATATGTGTAACAGCTGATAGTGACTCTATATCACGACACGTACATAGTGTAATAGCTGATAGTGACTCTATATGACGACACGTACATATGTGTAATAGCTGATAGTGACTCTATATCACGACACGTACATAGTGTAATATCTGATAGTGACTCTATATCACGACACGTACATATGTGTAATAGCTGATAGTGACTCTATATCACGACACGTACATAGTGTCATAGCTGATAGTGACTCTATATCACGAAACGTACATATCTGTAATAGCTGATAATGACTCTACATGACGACACGTACATATGTGTAATAGCTGATAGTGACTCTATATCACGACACGTACATATGTGTGATAACTGATAGTTACTCTATATCACGAAACGTACATATGTGTAATTGCTGATAGTGACTCTATATGACGACACGTACATATGTGTAATAGCTGCTAGTGACTCTATATCACGACACGTACATAGTGTAATAGCTTATAGTGACTCTATATCATGAAACGTACATATGTGTAATAGCTGATAGTGACTCTATATGACGACACGTACATATGTGTAACAGCTGATAGTGACTCTATATCACGACACGTACATATGTGTAATAGCTGATAGTGACTCTATATGACGTCACGTACATATGTGTAATAGCTGATAGTGACTCTATATCACGACACGTACATATGTGTAACAGCTGATAGTGACTCTATATCACGACACGTACATATGTGAAATAGCTGATAGTGACTCTATATGACGACACGTACATATGTGTAATAGCTGATAGTGACTCTATATCATGAAACGTACATATGTGTAATAGCTGAGAGTGACTCTATATCACGACACGTACATATGTGTAACAGCTGATAGTGACTCTGTATCACGACACGTACATGTGTATTAGCTGATAGTGACTCTATATGACGTCACGTACATATGTGAAATTGCTGATAGTTATCCTATATCACGAAACGTACATATGTGTAACAGCTGATAGTGACTCTATATGACGACACGTACATATGTGTAATAGCTCATAGTGACTCTATATCACGACACGTACATAGTGTAATAGCTGATATTGACTCTATATCACGACACTTACATAGTGTAATAGCTGATAGTGACTCTATATCACGACACGTACATAGTGTAATAGCTGATAGTGACTCTATATCACGACACGTACATATGTGTAATAGCTGATAGTGACTCTATATCACGACACGTACATATGTGTAATAGCTGATAGTGACTCTATATCACGACACGTACATAGTGTAATAGCTGATAGTGACTCTATATCACGACACGTACATATGTGTAATAGCTGATAGTGACTCTATATCACGACACGTACATATGTGTAATCGCTGATAGTGACTCTATATCACGACACGTACATAGTGTAATAGCTGATAGTGACTCTATATCACGACACATACATATGTGTAATAGCTGATAGTGACTCCATATCACGACACGTACAAATGTGTAATAGCTGATAGTGACTCTATATCACGACACGTACATATGTGTAATAGCTGATAGTGACTCTATATCACGACAAGTACATATGTGTAATAGCTGATAGTGACTCTATATCACGACACGTACATATGTGTAATAGCTGATAGTGACTCTATATCACGACACGTACATATCTGTAATAGCTGATAGTGACTCTATATCACGACACGTACATAGTGTAATAGCTGATAGTGACTCTATATCACGACACGTACATATGTGTAATAGCTGATAGTGACTCTATATCACGACACGTACATATGTGTAATAGCTGATAGTGACTCCATATCACGACACGTACATATGTAATAGCTGATAGTGACTCTATATCACGACACGTACATATGTGTAATAGCTGATAGTGACTCTATATCACGACACGTACATAGTGTAATAGCTGATAGTGACTCTATATCACGACACGTACATATGTGTAATAGCTGATAGTGACTCTATATCACGACACGTACATATGTGTAATAGCTGATAGTGACTCTATATCACGACACGTACATATGTGTAATAGCTGATAGTGACTCTATATCACGACACGTACATATGTGTAATAGCTGATAGTGACTCTATATCACGACACGTACATAGTGTAATAGCTGATAGTGACTCTATATCACGACACGTACATATGTGTAATAGCTGATAGTGACTCTATATCACGACACGTACATATGTGTAATAGCTGATAGTGACTCTATATCACGACACGTACATATGTGTAATAGCTGATAGTGACTCTATATCACGACACGTACATATGTGTAATAGCTGATAGTGACTCTATATCACGACACGTACATATGTGTAATAGCTGATAGTGACTCTATATCACGACACGTACATATGTGTAATAGCTGATAGTGACTCTATATCACGACACGTACATATGTGTAATAGCTGATAGTGACTCTATATCACGACACGTACATATGTGTAATAGCTGATAGTGACTCTATATCACGACACGTACATATGTGTAATAGCTGATAGTGACTCTATATCACGACACGTACATATGTGTAATAGCTGATAGTGACTCTATATCACGACACGTACATATGTGTAATAGCTGATAGTGACTCTATATCACGACACGTACATATGTGTAATAGCTGATAGTGACTCTATATCACGACACGTACATATGTGTAATAGCTGATAGTGACTCTATATCACGACACGTACATATGTGTAATAGCTGATAGTGACTCTATATCACGACACGTACATATGTGTAATAGCTGATAGTGACTCTATATCACGACACGTACATATGTGTAATAGCTGATAGTGACTCTATATCACGACACGTACATATGTGTAATAGCTGATAGTGACTCTATATCACGACACGTACATATGTGTAATAGCTGATAGTGACTCTATATCACGACACGTACATAGTGTAATAGCTGATAGTGACTCTATATCACGACACGTACATATGTGTAATAGCTGATAGTGACTCTATATCACGACACGTACATATGTGTAATAGCTGATAGTGACTCTATATCACGACACGTACATATGTGTAATAGCTGATAGTGACTCTATATCACGACACGTACATATGTGTAATAGCTGATAGTGACTCTATATCACGACACGTACATATGTGTAATAGCTGATAGTGACTCTATATCGACGACACGTACATATGTGTAATAGCTGATAGTGACTCTATATCACGACACGTACATATAGTGTAAGAGCTGATAGTGACTCTATATCACGACACGTACATATGTGTAATAGCTGATAGTGACTCTATATCACGACACGTACATATGTGTAATAGCTGATAGTGACTCTATATCACGACACGTACATATGTGTAATAGCTGATAGTGACTCTATATCACGACACGTACATATGTGTAATAGCTGATAGTGACTCTATATGACTACATATCTGTAATAGCTGATATGATCATCACGACACGTACATATGTGTAATAGCTGATAGTGACTCTATATCACGACACGTACATATGTGTAATAGCTGATAGTGACTCTATATCACGACACGTACATATGTGTAATAGCTGATAGTGACTCTATATCACGACACGTACATATGTGTAATAGCTGATAGTGACTCTATATCACGACACGTACATAGTGTAATAGCTGATAGTGACTCTATATCACGACACGTACATATGTGTAATAGCTGATAGTGACTCTATATCACGACACGTACATATGTGTAATAGCTGATAGTGACTCTATATCACGACACGTACATATGTGTAATAGCTGATAGTGACTCTATATCACGACACGTACATATGTGTAATAGCTGATAGTGACTCTATATCACGACACGTACATATGTGTAATAGCTGATAGTGACTCTATATCACGACACGTACATATGTGTAATAGCTGATAGTGACTCTATATCACGACACGTACATATGTGTAATAGCTGATAGTGACTCTATATCACGACACGTACATATGTGTAATAGCTGATAGTGACTCTATATCACGACACGTACATATGTGTAATAGCTGATAGTGACTCTATATCACGACACGTACATATGTGTAATAGCTGATAGTGACTCTATATCACGACACGTACATATGTGTAATAGCTGATAGTGACTCTATATCACGACACGTACATATGTGTAATAGCTGATAGTGACTCTATATCACGACACGTACATATGTGTAATAGCTGATAGTGACTCTATATCACGACACGTACATATGTGTAATAGCTGATAGTGACTCTATATCACGACACGTACATATGTGTAATAGCTGATAGTGACTCTATATCACGACACGTACATAGTGTAATAGCTGATAGTGACTCTATATCACGACACGTACATATGTGTAATAGCTGATAGTGACTCTATATCACGACACGTACATATGTGTAATAGCTGATAGTGACTCTATATCACGACACGTACATAGTGTAATAGCTGATAGTGACTCTATATCACGACACGTACATATGTGTAATAGCTGATAGTGACTCTATATCACGACACGTACATAGTGTAATAGCTGATAGTGACTCTATATCACGACACGTACATATGTGTAATAGCTGATAGTGACTCTATATCACGACACGTACATATGTGTAATAGCTGATAGTGACTCTATATCACGAAACGTACATATGTGTAATAGCTGATAGTGACTCTATATCACGACACGTACATATGTGTAATAGCTGATAGTGACTCTATATCACGACACGTACATATGTGTAATAGCTGATAGTGACTCTATATCACGACACGTACATATGTGTAATAGCTGATAGTGACTATATCACGACACGTACATATGTGTAATAGCTGATAGTGACTCTATATCACGACACGTACATATGTGTAATAGCTGATAGTGACTCTATATCACGACACGTACATATGTGTAATAGCTGATAGTGACTCTATATCACGACACGTACATATGTGTAATAGCTGATAGTGACTCTATATCACGACACGTACATATCTGTAATAGCTGATAGTGACTCTATATCACGACACGTACATATCTGTAATAGCTGATAGTGACTCTATATCACGACACGTACATAGTGTAATAGCTGATAGTGACTCTATATCACGACACGTACATATGTGTAATAGCTGATAGTGACTCTATATCACGACACGTACATATGTGTAATAGCTGATAGTGACTCTATATCACGACACGTACATATGTGTAATAGCTGATAGTGACTCTATATCACGACACGTACATATGTGTAATAGCTGATAGTGACTCTATATCACGACACGTACATGTGTGTAATAGCTGATAGTGACTCTATATCACGACACGTACATATGTGTAATAGCTGATAGTGACTCTATATCACGACACGTACATAGTGTAATAGCTGATAGTGACTCTATATCACGACACGTACATATGTGTAATAGCTGATAGTGACTCTATATCACGACACGTACATATGTGTAATAGCTGATAGTGACTCTATATCACGACACGTACATATGTGTAATAGCTGATAGTGACTCTATATCACGACACGTACATATGTGTAATAGCTGATAGTGACTCTATATCACGACACGTACATATGTGTAATAGCTGATAGTGACTCTATATCACGACACGTACATATGTGTAATAGCTGATAGTGACTCTATATCACGACACGTACATATGTGTAATAGCTGATAGTGACTCTATATCACGACACGTACATATGTGTAATAGCTGATAGTGACTCTATATCACGACACGTACATATGTGTAATAGCTGATAGTGACTCTATATCACGACACGTACATATGTGTAATAGCTGATAGTGACTCTATATCACGACACGTACATAGTGTAATAGCTGATAGTGACTCTATATCACGACACGTACATATGTGTAATAGCTGATAGTGACTCTATATCACGACACGTACATATGTGTAATAGCTGATAGTGACTCTATATCACGACACGTACATATGTGTAATAGCTGATAGTGACTCTATATCACGACACGTACATATGTGTAATAGCTGATAGTGACTCTATATCACGACACGTACATATGTGTAATAGCTGATAGTGACTCTATATCACGACACGTACATATGTGTAATAGCTGATAGTGACTCTATATCACGACACGTACATATGTGTAATAGCTGATAGTGACTCTATATCACGACACGTACATATGTGTAATAGCTGATAGTGACTCTATATCACGACACGTACATATGTGTAATAGCTGATAGTGGACTCTATATCACGACACGTACATAGTGTAATAGCTGATAGTGACTCTATATCACGACACGTACATATGTGTAATAGCTGATAGTGACTCTATATCACGACACGTACATATGTGTAATAGCTGATAGTGACTCTATATCACGACACGTACATATGTGTAATAGCTGATAGTGACTCTATATCACGACACGTACATATGTGTAATAGCTGATAGTGACTCTATATCACGACACGTACATATGTGTAATAGCTGATAGTGACTCTATATCACGACACGTACATATGTGTAATAGCTGATAGTGACTCTATATCACGACACGTACATATGTGTAATAGCTGATAGTGACTCTATATCACGACACGTACATATGTGTAATAGCTGATAGTGACTCTATATCACGACACGTACATATGTGTAATAGCTGATAGTGACTCTATATCACGACACGTACATATGTGTAATAGCTGATAGTGACTCTATATCACGACACGTACATAGTGTAATAGCTGATAGTGACTCTATATCACGAAACGTACATATCTGTAATAGCTGATAATGACTCTATATGACGACACGTACATATGTGTAATAGCTGATAGTGACTCTATATCACGACACGTACATATGTGTAATAGCTGATAGTGACTCTATATCACGAAACGTACATATGTGTAATAGCTGATAGTGACTCTATATCACGACACGTACATATGTGTAATAGCTGATAGTGACTCTATATCACGACACGTACATATGTGTAATAGCTGATAGTGACTCTATATCACGACACGTACATATGTGTAATAGCTGATAGTGACTCTATATCACGACACGTACATATGTGTAATAGCTGATAGTGACTCTATATCACGACACGTACATATGTGTAATAGCTGATAGTGACTCTATATCACGACACGTACATATGTGTAATAGCTGATAGTGACTCTATATCACGACACGTACATATGTGTAATAGCTGATAGTGACTCTATATCACGACACGTACATATGTGTAATAGCTGATAGTGACTCTATATCACGACACGTACATATGTGTAATAGCTGATAGTGACTCTATATCACGACACGTACATATGTGTAATAGCTGATAGTGACTCTATATCACGACACGTACATATGTGTAATAGCTGATAGTGACTCTATATCACGACACGTACATATGTGTAATAGCTGATAGTGACTCTATATCACGAAAACGTACATATGTGTAATAGCTGATAGTGACTCTATATCACGACATGTACATATGTGTAATAGCTGATAGTGACTCTATATCACGACACGTACATGTGTGTAATAGCTGATAGTGACTCTATATGACGTCACGTACATATGTGAAATTGCTGATAGTTATCCTATATCACGAAACGTACATATGTGTAATAGCTGATAGTGACTCTATATCACGACACGTACATATGTGTAATAGCTGATAGTGACTCTATATCACGACACGTACATATGTGTAATAGCTGATAGTGACTCTATATCACGACACACTTACATAGTGTAATAGCTGATAGTGACTCTATATCACGACACGTACATAGTGTAATAGCTGATAGTGACTCTATATGACGACACGTACATATGTGTAATAGCTGATAGTGACTCTATATCACGACACGTACATATGTGTAATAGCTGATAGTGACTCTATATCACGACACGTACATATGTGTAATAGCTGATAGTGACTCTATATGGCGACGACACGTACATATGTGTAATAGCTGATAGTGACTCTATATCACGACACGTACATAGTGTAATAGCTGATAGTGACTCTATATCACGACACGCATTACATATGTGTAATAGCTGATAGTGACTCTATATCACGACACGTACATATGTGTAATAGCTGATAGTGACTCTATATCACGACACGTACATATGTGTAATAGCTGATAGTGACTCTATATCACGACACGTACATATGTGTAATAGCTGATAGTGACTCTATATCACGACACGTACATATGTGTAATAGCTGATAGTGACTCTATATCACGACACGTACATATGTGTAATAGCTGATAGTGACTCTATATCACGACACGTACATATGTGTAACAGCTGATAGTGACTCTATATCACGACACGTACATATGTGTAATAGCTGATAGTGACTCTATATCACGACACGTACATATGTGTAATAGCTGATAGTGACTCTATATCACGACACGTACATAGTGTAATAGCTGATAGTGACTCTTTATCACGACACGTACATAGTGTAATAGCTGATAGTGACTCTATATCACGACACGTACATATGTGTAATAGCTGATAGTGACTCTATATCACGACACGTACATATGTGTAATAGCTGATGAGAGACTCTATATCACGACACGTACATATGTGTAATAGCTGATAGTGACTCTATATCACGACACGTACATAGTGTAATAGCTGATAGTGACTCTATATGACGACACGTACATATGTGAAATAGCTGATAGTGACTCTATATCACGAAACGTACAAATGTGTAATAGCTGATAGTGACTCTATATCACGACACGTATATATATGTTATAGCTGATAGTGACTCTATATCACGACACGTACATATGTGTAATAGCTGATAGTGACTCTATATCACGACCCGTACTTATGTGTAATAGCTGATAGTGACTCTATTTCACGACACGTACACATGTGAAATAGCTGATAGTGACTCTATATGATGAAACGTACATATGTGTAATAGCTGATAGTGACTCTATATGACGACACGTACATATGTGTAACACTTGATAGTGACTCTATATCACGACACGTACATATGTGTAATAGCTGATAGTGACTCTAAATCACGACACGTACTTATGTCTAATAGCTGATAGTGACTCTATATGACAACACGTACATAGTGTAATAGCTGCTAGTGACTCTTTATCACGACACGTACATAGTGTAATAGCTGATAGTGACTCTATATCACGACACGTACATAGTGTAATAGCTGATAGAGACTCTATATCACGAAACGTACATATGTGTAATAGCAGATAGTGACTCTATTTCACGACACGTACATATGTGTAATAGCAGAGAGAGACTCTATATCACGACACGTACATAGTGTAATAGCTGATAGTGACTCTATATCACGACACGTACATAGGGTAGTAGCTGATAGTGACTCTATATGACACCACGTACATATGTGAAATAGCTGATAGTGACTCTATATCACGAAACGTACAAATGTGTAATAGCTGATAGTGACTCTATATCACGACACGTATATATATGTTATAGCTGATAGTGACTCTAGATCACGACACGTACATATGTGTAATAGCTGATAGTGACACTATATTACGACACGTACATAATGTAATAGCTGATAGTGACTATATCACGATACGTACATATCTGTAATAGCTGATAGTGACTATATCACGACACGTACATAGTGTAATAGCTGATAGTGACTCTGTATGACGACACGTACATATGTGTAATAGCTGATAGTGACTCTATATGACGACACGTACATATGTGTAATAGCTTATAGTGACTCTATATCACGAAATGTACAAATCTGTAATAACTGATAGTGACTCCATATCACGAAAGGTACATATGTGTAATAGCTGATAGTGACTCTATATCACGACACGTATACAGTGTTATAGCTGATAGTGACTCTATATCAGGACACGTCCATAGTGTAATAGCTGATAGTGACTCTATTTCACGACACGTACATATGTGAAATAGCTGATAGTGACTCTATGTCACGACACGTACATATGTGTAATAGCTGATAGTGACTCTATATGACGTCATGTACATATATGTGTAATAGCTGATAGTGACTCTATATCACGACACGTACTTATGTGTAATAGCTGAAAGTGACTCTATATCACGACATTTACATAGTGTAATAGCTGATAGTGACTCTATATGACGAGACGTTCATATGTGTAATAGCTGTTAGTGACTCTATATCACGACACGTACATAGTGTAATATCTGATAGTGACTCTATATCACGACATGTACATATGTGTAATAGCTGATAGTGACTCTATATCACGACACGTACATAGTGTAATAGCTGATAGTGACTCTATATCACGACACGTACATATGTGTAATAGCTGATAGTGACTCTATATCACGACACGTACATAGAGTAATAGCTAATAGTGACTCTATATCATGAAACGTACATATGTGTAATAGCTGATAGTGACTCTATATGACGATACGTACATATGTGTAACAGCTGATAGTGACTCTATATGACGACACGTACATATGTGTAATAGCTGATAGTGACTCTATATGACGACACGTACATATGTGTAACAGTTGATAGTGACTCTATATCACGACACGTACATATGTGTAATAGCTGATAGTGACTCTATATCACGACACATACATAGTGTAATAGCTGATAGTGACTCTATATCACGACACGTACATATGTGTAATAGCTGATAGTGACTCTATATCACGACACGTACATATGTGTAATAGCTTATAGTGACTCCACATCACGAAACGTACAAATCTGTAATAGCTGATAGTGACTCTATATGACGACACGTACATATGTGTAATAGCTGATAGTGACTCTATATCAGGACACGTCCATAGTGCAATAGCTGATAGTGACTCTATTTCACGACACGTACATATGTGAAATAGCTGATAGTGACTCTATATCACGACACGTACATATGTGTAACAGCTGATAGTGACTCTATATCACGAAAAGTACATATGTGTAATAGCTGATAGTGACTCTATATCACGACACGTACATATGTGTAATAGCTGATAGTGACTCTATATCACGACACGTACATATGTGTAATAGCTGATAGTGACTCTATATGACGACACGTACATATGTGTAATAGCTGATAGTGACTCTATATCACGACACGTACATAGTGTAATAGCTGATAGTGACTCTATATCAGGACACGTACATATGTGAAGTAGCTGATAGTGACTCTATATGACGACACGTACATATGTGTAATAGCTGATAGTGACTCTATGTCATGAAACGTACATATGTGTAATAGCTGATAGTGACTCTATATGACGACACGTACATATGTGTAACAGCTGATAGTGACTCTATATCACGAAACGTACATATGTGTAATAGCTGATAGTGACTCTATATGACGATACGTACATATGTGTAACAGCTGATAGTGACTCTATATGACGACACGTACATATGTGTAATAGCTGATAGTGACTCTATATGACGACACGTACATATGTGTAATAGCTGATAGTGACTCTATATCACGACACGTACATATGTGTAATAGCTGATAGTGACTCTATATCACGACACGTACATAGTGTAATAGCTGATAGTGACTCTATATGACGACACGTACATATGTGTAATAGCTGATAGTGACTCTATATGACGACACGTACATATGTGTAATAGCTTATAGTGACTCCACATCACGAAACGTACAAATCTGTAATAGCTGATAGTGACTCTATATCACGAAAGGTACATATGTGTAATAGCTTATAGTGACTCTATATCAGGACACGTCCATAGTGTAATAGCTGATAGTGACTCTATATCACGACACGTACATATGTGAAATAGCTGATAGTGACTCTATATCACGACACGTACATATGTGTAACAGCTGATAGTGACTCTATATCACGAAAAGTACATATGTGTAATAGCTGATAGTGACTCTATATCACGACACGTACTTATGTGTAATAGCTGAAAGTGAATCTATATCACGACACGTACATAGTGTAATAGCTGAAAGTGACTCTATATGACGACACGTACATATGTGTAATAGCTGCTAGTGACTCTATATCACGAAACGTACATAGTGTAATAGCTGATAGTGACTCTATTTCAGGACACGTACATATGTGAAGTAGCTGATAGAGACTCTATATGACGACACGTACATATGTGTAATAGCTGATAGTGACTCTATGTCATGAAACGTACATATGTGTAATAGCTGATAGTGACTCTATATGACGACACGTACATATGTGTAACAGCTGATAGTGACTCTATATCACGAAACGTACATAGTGTAATAGCTGATAGTGACTCTATATGACGACACGTACATATGTGTAATAGCTGATAGTGACTCTATATCACGACACGTACATAGTGTAATATCTGATAGTGACTCTATATCACGACACGTACATATGTGTAATAGCTGATAGTGACTCTATATCACGACACGTCCATAGTGTAATAGCTGATAGTGACTCTATATCACGACACGTACATATCTGTAATAGCTGATAATGACTCTACATGACGACACGTACATATGTGTAATAGCTGATAGTGACTCTATATCACGACACGTACATATGTGTAATAACTGATAGTTACTCTATATCACGAAACGTACATATGTGTAATTGCTGATAGTGACTCTATATGACGACACGTACATATGTGTAATAGCTGATAGTGACTCTATATCACGACACGTACATATGTGTAATAGCTGATAGTGACTCTATATCATGAAACGTACATATGTGTAATAGCTGATAGTGACTCTATATCATGAAACGTACATATGTGTAATAGCTGATAGTGACTCTATATGACGACACGTACATATGTGTAACAGCTGATAGTGACTCTATATCACGACACGTACATATGTGTAATAGCTGATAGTGACTCTATATGACGTCACGTACATATATGTAATAGCTGATAGTGACTCAATATGACGACACGTACATATGTGTAATAGCTGATAGTGACTCTATCTGACGTCACGTACATAGTGTAATAGGTGATAGTGACTCTATATGACTACACACACTTATGTGTAATAGCTGATAGTGACTCTATATGACGACACGTACATAGTGTAATAGCTGATAGTGACTCTATATGACGACACGTACATATGTGTAATAGCTGATAGTGACTCTATATCAAAACACGTACATAGTGTAATAGCTGATAGTGACTCTATATAACGACACGTACATATGTGTAACAGCTGATAGTGACTCTATATCACGACACGTACATATGTGTAATAGCTGATAGTGACTCTATATGACGTCACGTACATATGTGTAATAGCTGATAGTGACTCTACATGACGACACGTACATATGTGTAATAGCTGATAGTGACTCTATATGACGTCACGTACATATGTGTAATAGCTGATAGTGACTCTATATGACGACACATACTTATGTGTAATATCTGATAGTGACTCTATATCACTACACGTACATAGTGTAATAGCTGATAGTGACTCTATATGACGACACGTACATATGTGTAATAGCTGATATTGACTCTATATGACGACACGTACATAGTGTAATAGCTGATAGTGACTCTATATGACGATACGTACATATGTGTAATATCTGATAGTGACTCTATATCACGACACGTACATATGTGTAATAGCTGATAGTGACTCTATATGACGACACGTACATAGTGTAATAGCTGATAGTGACTCTATATCACGACACGTACATAGTGTAATAGCTGATAGTGACTCTATGTCATGTACATATGTGTAATAGCTGATAGTGACTCTATATCACGACACGTACATAGTGTAATAGCTGATAGTGACTCTATATCACGACACGTACATATGTGTAATAGCTGATAGTGACTATATCACGACACGTACATAGTGTAATAGCTGATAGTGACTCTATATCACGACACGTACATAGTGTAATAGCTGATAGTGACTCTATGTCATGTACATATGTGTAATAGCTGATAGTGACTCTATACCACGACACGTACATAGTGTAATAGCTGATAGTGACTCTGTATCATGACGTGCATATGTGTAAAAAGTGCCAGTGAATCTGTATCAGGTACATGTAGGTACAAGCTTATAGCGATTCTGTATCATGACATGTACATGCAGGTACAAGCTTATAGCGATTCTGTATCAGGTACATGCAGGTACAAGCTTATAGCGATTCTGTATCATGACATGTACATGCAGGTACAAGCTGAAATCGCTCGTCTACTTTTGTGACACGTACAAGTGTGCTCAAGCTAATTGTGCTTCTGTATCTCCTCGTGCTACATGCTTGCCGTGCTATAAAACCATCAGGTGATAATATATAAGATCATACCGTGTGTTATAAGTCGATCATATATAAAGTGTGATGTCAGCGGATCGTATATCACAGCTATTACCTGTGACGCGGTGGCCAGGAACGTCGGGACGCTCGGTCTTTATGGTGAAGTGGGATGGCGTATATTCTCAATGAAGTACGAACAATTTAGAGTAGGACTGTGGGTAGAGATGTGGGTAGGGATATGGATAGGGATATGGATAAGGGACATTGGTAGAAGTGCTGGTAGAAATGTGAGAGTGATGTGAGAGGGTAGGGTGTAGGTAGGGTATGGGTAGGGTGTTGGTTAGGTATGGGTAGGGTATGGGTAGGGTGTGGATAGGGTATGGGTAGGGTGTGGGTAGGGTATGGGTAGGGTATGGGTAGGGTGTGGGTAGAGTGTGGGTAGAGTATGGGTAGGGTGTGGGTAGGGTATGGGTAGGGTATGGGTAGGGTGTGGGTAGAGTGTGGGTAGAGTATGGGTAAGGTATGGGTAGGGTGTAGGTAGGGTGTGGGTATGGTATGGTTATGGTGTAGGTAGGGTATGGGTAGGGTATGGTTATGGTGTAGGTAGGGTATGGGTAGGGTATGGGTAGGGTGTGGGTAGAGTGTGGGTAGAGTATGGGCAGGGTGTAGGAAGAGTGTGGGTAGAGTATGGGTAGGGTGTAGGTAGGGTGTGGGTAGGGTATGGGTAGGATGTTGGTAGGTGTGAGTAGGTGTGGATAGGGTGTTGGTAAGGTGTAGGTAGGGTATGGGTAGGGTGTAAGTAGGGTATAGGTAGGGTATGGGTAGGGTGTGGGTAGGGTATAGGTAGGGTATGGGTAGGGTGTGGGTAAGGTGTGGGTAGGGTATGGGTAGGTTGTGGGTAAGGTGTGGGTAGGGTATAGGTAACATGTTGTGGGGGTGTGAGTAGGTGTGGGTAGAGGGTGTTGGTAGGGTGTAGGTAGGGTATGGGTAGGGTGTGGGTAGGGTATGGGTAGGGTGTGGGTAGGGTGTGGATGCAAAGGTGTGGGTAGGGTATAGTGGGTAGGGTGTGGGTAGGGTATAGGTAGGGTATGGGTAGGGTGTGGGTAAAGGTGTGTGTAGGGTATAGGTAGGGTGTGGGTAGGGTATGGGTAGAATTATAGGTAGGGTGTGGGTAAGGTATGGGTAGGGTGTGGGGTAAGGGGTGGGAAGAGGGTATAGGTAGGGTTTGGGTAGGGTTTGGGTAAAGGTGTTGGTAGAAAGTGGGTAGGAGTATGTTGAGAGAAGTAAGGTAGGGTGTGGGTAGGGGTGTGGGTAAAGGTGTGTAGTAGCGTATAGGTAGGAAGTATGGGTGGGGTGTTAGTAGGGAATGGGTAGGGCGTTGGTAGGGTGTGTGAGTAGGGTGTGGGTAGGAATTGTATGGGTAGGAGTATAGGTAGAAGTGGGTAGGGTGTGGGTAAGGTGTGGGTAAGGTGTAGGTGAGTGGGTAGGTTGTGGGTAGGGTGTGGATAAAAGGTGTGGGTAGAAATTATAGGTAGGGTATGGGTAGGGTATGGGTAGAAGTATAGGTAGGGTTATGGATAGGTGTTGGTAAGAAAAAGGTATGGGTAGGGTTTTGGTAGGGTGTGGGGAGGGTATGGGTAGGATGTAGGTACAGTGCAGGTAGAAAGTGTGTAGGTGTGGAGTTAGGTGTGGGTAGGATGTGTGTGTAGGGTGTGGGTAGTAGGTATGGGTAAGAGTGTGGGTAGTGTGTGAAGTGGGTAGGAGTTAGGTAGGTTTAGGTAGAAAGTGGATAGGGTGGTGTGGGTAAGGTGTGGGTTGAAGTGGGTAGGAATTGTGGGTAAAAGGTATGGGTAAGGTATATAGTAGTGTGTGGGTAAGGGTATACGTATGGGTATGGGTAGGTAGGTGTTAGTAGGGTCTGGTTAGGGTATGGTTAGTGTGTGTGTAGGGTGTGTGTAGGATTTGTGTAGGGTGTGTGTATGGTGTGGGTATAGCGTGTGTATGTTGTGTGTAGGGGGCTTTTAGGGTGTGTGCATGGTGTATGTGTAGGGAGTCTGTAGGGTGTTTGTAGGGGGGTGTAGGTTGTGTGTATGGTGTGTGTAGGGTGTATGTATGGTGTGTGTATGTGTGTAGGGTGTGTGTATGGTGAGGGTAGGTTGTGTGTATGGTGTTTGTAGGGTGTGTGTAGGTTGTGTGTGGATGTTTGTAGTTTGTGTGTAGGGTGTGTGTAGGTGTTTGTAGGGTGTTGGAGGGTGTGTAGCTTGTGTGTAGGGTGTTTGTAGGCTGTGTGTGGGGTGTGTGTAGGTTGTGTGTAGGGTGTTGGTAGGGTGTGTATGGGGTCTGTGTAGGGTGTGGGTAGGGTGTTGGTAGGTTGTGGATAGGGTGTTTGTAGGTTGTGTGTAGGTTGTGTGTAGGGTGTGTGTAGGGTGTTCGTAGGGTGTGGATAGGGTGTTTGTAAGGTGTTTGTAGGGTGTGTGTAGGGTGTGGATAGGGTGTTGTTAAGGGTGTGGGTAGGGTGTTTGTAGGGTGTTAGTAGGGTGTGGGTAGGGTGTGAATAGGGTGTTTGTAGGGTGTGTAGGGTGTTCATAGGGTGTGGGTAGGGTATATGTAGGGTGTTGGTAGTGTGTGGATAGGGTGTTGGTAGGGTGTGTGTAGGGTGTTAGTAGGGTCTGTGTAGGGTGTGTGTAGGGTGTTTGTGTGGTGTGTGTACGGTGTTTGTAGTGTGTGTGTGTAGGGTTTGTGTAGGTTGTGTGTGGGGTGTTTGTAGGTTGTGTGTAGGTTGTGTGTAGGGTGTGGGTAGGGTGTTGGTAGGGTGTGGGTAGGGTGTTTGTAGGGTCTGTGTAGGGTATATGTAGGGTGTCGGTAGGGTGTGGATAGGGTGTTTGTAGCGTGTGTGTAGGGTTTGTGTAGGTTGTGTGGGGGGTGTTTGTAGGTTGTGTGTAGGGTGTGTGTAGGGTGTTTGTAGGGTGTTGGTAGGGTGTGTGTAGGGTGTTTGTAGGGTGTGTGTAGGGTATATGTAGGGTGTCGGTAGGGTGTGGATAGGGTGTTGGTAGGGTGTGTGTAGGGTGTTAGTAGGGTCTGTGTAGGGTGTGTGTAGCGTGTTTGTAGGGTGTGTGTATGGTGTGTGTATGGTGTGGGTAGGGTGTGTGTAGGGTGTTGGTAGGGTGTGGATAGGGTGTTGGTAGGTTGTGGGTAGGGTGTTGGTGTGGTGTTTGTAGGGTGTGGGTAGGGTGTGGGTATAGCGTGGGTCGGGGTGTAGGTAGGGGCTGGGTAGGGGTTGAGGGAGAGATTGGGTTGCGATTGGGTAAGGCGTGTGTATTGGGGCATTTGTAGGGTATGGGTAGGGGATGTGGGCAAAGTGTGGCTAAGGAATAGTTAGGCCGGATGTGGTTAGGGTGTAGGTAGGGGCGTGTGTAGGATGGTAGGGACATTTCTATTCCATGGGTAGGGTTTGAGTAGCCATCGAGGGATCAACCACAACAAGCTGTGGCTGCGGGTGACATTTTATTTCATACAGAACATGAAATCTGCGTCTGTGAAGCGCCTAGCCGTGGTTGCAGCGGTTGATGCTGACGTCAAACTGGAGCGAAGGTGGGCATGACATCACCACTGCAGCCCCGTGGTCACACAGAATGAATTTGCTTGCATCGGTGTGGGGGAACATCGCGCCGTTGTTGTTACCGTTGCAGCTGTTGGAGGGAGTGGAGGTTCTGAGGATTGATGGTTTCAGAGTGGTCGTAACGCCTGACTGGCTGGAACACGATCTCCTGCCTTCATTCCAGACAGTTCCACCTGGGCAGTCCCTCATCCACAGCTTCCCGAATGCATCACACTGGATGTACCTGGACGGGTTGGGAGGGTAGGGGAAGTCGAACCGATGTCTAGCAATGTTTGCAGGAGTGCATGGATTTGTTACATTGCAAGAGATTCCTCCCTCGACTGGTTCAGCCCCACAGCTGATTGTGTCAGGGTTGTATTGGGTTTTGCCGGGACATTGTGTCACATACATGTTGCCCTTTAGGTCGCAACGAATGAACTTGGTCGAGTCAGAAGTGTGGGCGTGGTCGCAGGCGTTGCCGGGGGAACAAGGGTTGCTGACGTTGTAAAATGTATCTGAAACACAATGATGCTAAATGGAAGCATTGTAACAGTTGGCACGTGGTATTATAAACGTGTCACGTGACAGATAGAGAGATCTTAGAATATGGCCTGAAAGTCTCGTGAGGCGCTACTTCCGTCACTAAGCTGGTTCCCGACTCCCTTTGCGCGCCAAATTGAGATATGCGAGACGGCTTCCATCCGGCACCAGATTTCCGGTGCCAAGCGTATATTCAAGAACAAGTTCTGATTCCTAATTGGGCAACCACCAAATATGACTATATTAGACCGGACCAAGTGTACAACCATGCTTGACTGTCACAGCTGTTGACAGTCGTAATAGTTGGCAAATCTGGGGAAGATTACATCTGTTAAATTCCTGCGAGGATTATCGGTTCCTTACTATCAACTGAAAACCACGAGACTACGAGACCATTCGAAAAGGTATGAAACGTTGTTTGTCACCGGAAGTACGAAGGTCTCGCGAAGTGCCGTGACCTACTTACGGGCCCTACAGACAAATAAGGCATCAACTGACTGATGGATCTATGAAGAGAAAGATTTGTGACATAATCCAGTTGTCTCAAGTTTGTGTAGATGTAAAATGTAAACACTATAAATTGATCAACTAACCATCACAGTTATATCCGTTGTCCTCTAAGTCCTTCCTGGAGCAGTCCCTTTCCTTCACGCCTTCCTTACAGATTACCCGGGCCTCTGTTCACACAGACAATGAACATCAAGTTAAAACACAAATATTGTCCTGAAACAAAGCAGCATTCAATCTGCTCCGGAAGAAGAAATTCCATCTTCAACAAAACATCCTATTCCATGTTTAAAATCTTTTTAAAGGATAAGTCTGGTTGCTGCTGCGGTTCGGGTAACCTTGCTCCAATGCTGTATTGAGTGCTAAACCCATGCATGTTAAGTAATCCTATCCTTTTCAGAGGTAAGTGTAGATAAGCGGACAGTCAAGGCAGTCTGATACTTTTTGTAGGCATTATCATTTAAACTACTAATTATTACCTGAAAGACTTGTGCAAGTCTACGGTTCAGGATCAAGTCCAACTTTACTCACCGTTCATTTCGGCCTCGTTGTACAAGTAAAAATATTGACTGCCGGACAAACCATCTCTACCCTTTTCAACAGGACTGTCTGGTATCAGTGTGTAACCCAGCACTCACTTGGTGGTTGCTGGGAAACACGCACGCTGAAACTGGCGTTGACACACGAAGCCATCTGGGCAAGGGACACCGACAGTCGAGTGCCAAGGACGGTTATATACAGTTGTCTCCCCTGCATCGTCTTGTTGAAGTAGATGATGGCGGGTTTCCCATCACGTCCAGTGTCTTTGACGTCATAGAAGGCGGGGCCTGGACGGGGGATGTTGTATGAGGCGTACATAACGAGGGTGCCACATACCACCTCACCCACCTGTGTAGCAACAACCGCAACGACTTACTGGTGACCCATGAACACACACATTTTGAAGTTGCCATAAACCTTTAAACTGTGTATGTTTACGGATTGTCATTTTGGTAAATCATAAAACAGCTAAATGGAATGGAACAGAGATACCTAGCCAAATCGACAGATCATCGCCGGCACTACAAGAGTTTAAACCCGCTATGTTTCTCCATCACCACGCTGAACATAGGGCAGCTGTGGGCCAGTCCATGTTTGTAATGAACGGTTCAACTAGACACCTGGTTCCGGAGAAGCTAAAGCGATGATGGCACTGCTATTCAGTATATGTGCATCTTGAGAAACTTTGGATGCTATGTGGTTAACGACCACATCTGACTCTTTAACTTACGGTGTATACATTTCACATCTAACGAGTTGATGCACTGAAGGATGTGGAGGACAAAGACCTGAAATACTGCATCAGAGGACATCAGATTTTACAATTCTACAACCCGTGCAGATACATACTGATCAAGCCCATAGAGAGTGTCCATAAGTGTACGTACCACAGCTTTATCTTGGCCTGGGACGGGTGTTGTGAGGTTGTCGTCCTTAAATTTAAACGAGTCTTCCACGGTCTTGTTCACAGGTAGTGGTACGTTGATAGTCTTGTTCTGTTTGACTGCAGTCAGAGCTGAGGAAAGGAGGAACTATTAAACATTGAAAGTTTGCACTTGATAGACATTTCATTCTACAATATCACATAAGATGTAGGACACACAGATGGACGAACTCAAGTACCCTTTTAAATTAGGGACAAACCGTGTTCCATAATTAGAACATCGGGCTACACTAAGGGCAAGGAAACAACTTTAGACTAAGTTGTGGTTGGAGTTTAAATACTAGTTTCAGTTTGTGTTCCACTATTTTTGTACAGTGTTTACAATGTTCACCGTGATAACCAAGCACGTTTGTAAACTGACACCTACCTCCACAGGAACTGTCCTTCAGCTGATACAGCAGACTGTCAATCTCCCTGAAGCTGCTGAGCATGATCACGTGGGTGCAGTAGGGCTGCGTGGCCACACCCCTCAGCTCCGACACATCAGCGTTTCCTATACCGACAGATATCATGGTAATACCTTCAGCTTTGGCCTTCTGAGCAGCGCTGATGGTTGCTGTTTTACTGTTGGATCTGCCGTCTGTGAGGAGGATGGCTACCCGCTTGGCGTTAGGTCGGGCACCTGCTGCTGGGCTGAACAGGACGTCGACAGTGTGGAGGATGGCTGCAGCAGTGTTGGTGCCACTGTCGCTCTTACTGATTCTACCGATAGCAGACACCAGGCTGCTTTTGGATGCAAAGTCTCGGAACTTGATATCGTCCCCAACCGAGGAACCATATTCCACAGTAGAGACCTTCACTTCATTCCTCGAGATGGTTAGCTTCTCCGTCACGTTTCTCACGAACTCGATGGTGCGATTAAAGTCAGCTGTTGATACGCTTCCTGACCCGTCAAGGATGAATGCAAGGTCTAGCTGGGTCTTGCAATCTAGTGACAGAAGAATTACTCATGAAGGAGCTTCCACGTCCTGTCCGTAACCATCTCCATCTTCAGATTAAATAATAAAAAAGATTCTTGAGAGGCATTTAAACTTCTTGTTTAATGTAGAACACACCGTTTCTGGGCTACTTCTTGTTTATTGTTTAACACAACGTTTCTGGGCTACCTCTTGCCCCTTGCCCATTCTTCAGCAAGAGCCCAGAAACGGTGTGTTCTACATTAAACAAGAAGTTTAAATGCCATCCATATACTTGTCTTATAAATAAAATACACTTAATATTACCACTTTTAATAGCATACCAGTTCCTGTCATTGTTCTGGCTTTGGTAATGAAGCCAGACTCACTCCCGCTAGGTCTCAACCTTGAGGCCCAGAACGAGGCTTGGCTAGTGACGTCACCAAGAGGGCTGCCACTGTTGTACTTCTTTATATACAGTGCCGCTGCCAAGCCGGAGTAGAGAGGCTTTCTCAGATCTGTCCAGGATGTACTTCGCCAGTCGATGTTGAAGGATGATTGGGTTTTGTTACACTCAGCAACTATCGATGAGGGACACGTCTTCGTCTCCAGGAACTTACTTTCATCAATCTATTTTTGGTAAAGGAGCAATGCTACTATAACTACATGCTAGGTTTTTAACTGATTCAAATCCTGCTCTTTCTTGACAATTGGAGCAATTTACGTCTAAGTGTCAACGTTTCCAAGAAAACTCAGCTCATTGAAGAGACCTATGAACCAGCACTATTTGTTGTATATTCACAGTATCCAGGAAGCAGTCTCAATACTGTACACAGATAGAGTTCACGTCACGGAACAATACTCCAGAAAAAGACACAATTACAATACTCCGAACCTATATTTCATAGCAATGAGCATACACTGCAAAAATAACATTTCTAAGATCTTGCTAAGATAATATTTACTTGAAAAAGCTTGACCAGGCTTGGAACATTCGGGACCTTACTAAGGTGGATTTATGGGTTTCATTCTTTTGTGCTTCTTTGTTGATGTGTGTTACAAGATAGCAGTGACCAACATGTAGCCGTAGAACGGTTGTATCATGACAATGGATAAAACAGTACTTCCAATGCCTACAATGCATTGGTTGCTGTTGTTGGCAGATGATCAATGGTGGCTGGCTGACTGTTATCATAATCAAATTACAGTCTAAGATACCGGGAACCAGCGTCAAAGTGAAGACACTTTACAAGTTTCAGCAACACTGGATATTGCCGACACTGCTGCAACTAAACTCCTGGCCACATCCATTAGAAATATCGGCTACAAGCAGAGTCAGCTGTATAAATAGTAATTACGATGTTATGAGCACGTGTTTTGTTTTGTTTTAAAAGTGTTAGAGGTCTTCCAAATAGTTCAGCAGGAGAAGATGGAATGAATTTCACATGGCATGCCGGATACAATTTCTCACAAGAACGAAGCGCTAAAGAGTACTTTTGGAGAGACAATACACAGTTCGGCGGAAATGCCTAGACCTCTAGAAACTGACAATGTATCAGAACCTACCTGCCATATGCCACCGTCATACCCTGATCTGTATGTCTTTGAGTTGGTTCCATCAGTGGTCTCCACGTAGGCCAGACGTCGCAGGAACAGTCGGTCGTCCCCGAGGATGCAGTTGGATCTGATCCTGTCAACGACAGCTTTTACGACAGCGGTTCCAGAAGCTCCAGGTGCTATGGTCAGGTCCACACCAACTCTAACCCCGAGAACGCCAGGCAGGAACAGCAGCGTCCAAACAGGGTACATCGTCATTCTTATGTGCTGTTTATTCACCACACTGAAGATGGAAAGACTTGACGGACTTTACCTAGTGGTGGGTAACTATTTGGAATCAGCTTTAGAGCAACGTAATATTATGCGACACCTCAGGGAAAAGGTCCACAAAGGATAGCTATATGTAGACATAGATAGGCTAGTCTGCAAACGTAACTGAGTCGAGCCGAGGTTCGAACCAATGACCCCAGCCGCAGAACAGAGAGTAGTATATACACTGGGGGGTACGAGATAAAGTCCAACAAAAGACTCTGTAAAGCTTCATTTATGAAATAAAGCTTTTGTCAGGCCCTTATCTCTCTCTGCTATTGTATATACCAGGTTTGAACCCCCAGTTAACTTCCTGGTCACTATGACCGCGAACCAACACTTTCCTGATCATGTGACACGATAGCTCTATGTGGTGTTGACCTCGAGGAAACAGTTGGTTACAGGATACTATTGGGATCACTCGACAGTTAAATATTTTGCTTGGGGGGTAACATTGTGCCGTATGGTATGATCAATAATTCCTCTCTGACGAAACCTCTCTCTGGCCCATCTTTCAAGTAGTACAAGTTCGGCTCGTCGGCTTTGATGTCCACTTTATCTATGTTGTAAGTTTTGACTGACCATGTCGGATCGGTGGCTCGTTTCCGAGTGTCCCCTTCGTGTTCCCCCCGGCTGGTAGAGGTACCTCACGAGGGCCCTATCGGGTATCTGTTTCTCCTTCCCACGTGATGGTGCAGCCGGTTCGGCTATCACTGATTTCAGTTTGATAGCATCGGCCTGTTTCTTGCCGGTGAGACGGGTGGTTTCATGGTTGATAGCTGACACCACCTGAGGTAGCCGCGCTACCCATTCCGTCGATCGTTTTCCTGGGTTGACCATCTCTCTCGCATACTCGTGTCCGAATAAGCGCTCGGCCAAAGTCCGATTGAATCTCTCGACTATGGCTTGGCTGCAATGAGCCCCGGCCGCGCCACGCCTGACTTGGAAGTCGTGCTTGGCTAGCAGTTGTGACACAGCACCCATGAACTCCTGCCCGGGGTCGACTTGCAGCTCTATGGGCCATGTCAGCGGACTCGTATGTATATGCGCTCGAATCCGCGGGCTACTTGGGCCGCATCTTTCGCGGTTAAAGGCTCGGCTTTCTTGTAGCGGCTGGCAACGTCAACGATGGTTAGGGCATACTTGTACCTCCTGTTGTCCGTGTCCGTGTACAGCACTTCACACCTTCACACCACACCGTACTGCTTCTTGAGCTTGTTGTAGTAAAAGTCGTACATCAGGTGCTTGAAAGGGTCGAGGATGCTCATCCCCACGTAGACGGGCCGGTTGAATTTGATGTGGCTTACTCATGTGCAGGGCCTTCAGGTCGTTGGGGAATATCTTGCTCTGGTTGAATGTTGGACTGGCTATCAGTTTCCTGAGCTTGTCTTCCTCTTTCGACCGAACCAGCTTCACGGTCACACGTTTTCGTAAATTCTCCATCGTCTTACCGAGCACTGAGTTGTTCATGAGCTTGTAGAGGTTCTTCTTGAAGTCACTGGTGGCCAGCTTTCGCAGGTCAGTGTTCATTCTGATGTAGGGCTCCATCCAGGGGCTTTGGTTGAACTTGAGCACCCTATGAATTTTAGTCAGCCTCATACCCAGCGACAGGTACAGCTGCAGGTAGCGGTAGTGAACGATGTACTTGGTTTTGGTCATCACGTTGACCACCCGTACACCCAGCAGGTTCCATTGGTAGTCAGACATCCAGTCCGGGTTCACCATCAAACGTTCTGGAGCCAGGGGGTAGCTGTTGTGTGACTTGTGTAATGCTGTTGGATACTCTAAGTCCACTTCGAGTATGTAACCCTTCTCCGAATCCGGCGGTATGCTCATGACGTCTACATCAGGCACCCACTCGAATCCCCCGGTGGGTAGATACTGGCTCATGGCCCAGCCCTTCATGTAGTCATTGTTGGCTTTCATGTAGCGTTTGGCAGCCATGGAGATCCCGCCTCGCAATCCTTTCTTGATGAACAGGTGCATGTCGTAATCGGTGAGCAATTCCAGCTTAACTCCGGTTTTCTTCAGCAAGGCTTCCCAAGAGAGCCCCGGGACTGGTGTAGTACCATGCGGGGTCGAGTTGATACTGCTTGAAACACGTCCTCCTAAACGTCTCGAACACGTCAGCCAGCAGGAGCACGTCCGTTCTTAAGTACAGGTCATGGTAATCGCCCAGATTCTTGCAGTCCAGTTTATTCCATACGTTAATCGCGTGCGAGTAATCGTCTTGTGTGATTGTCGAGTCGGTCAGGTTGCTGTAAAACCAGTCGATAGGGGATAGTCTGGTCTCGGCGAACTTGGCCCAACCATCCATGTACTCGTAGGGGTAAACACCCCTCCTCATCACCAGTGGCAGAGTCTCGGCGTCGGTGTATCGATCAGTGATGCGGAAGGTATCGTTGGCCTTAACCAAACTGTCAAGAGACGACAGGAGGAACTGAACTGAATCGATGAACCTCAGGTCGTTCAGGGAGAAGGAGATGTATCTCTCCATGATGTTGGGGATGCACGTCAGGTTGCCGTCGACCTTCGCAATGGCCTGCATGATCAAGTGAGAGTCGTACCCTCTCAAGTTGTGGAAGACCACGAGGATGTTGATCGTTTTGGGGTTGATTGTGAGCTTGAGGTTGCACGCGTTGTGATCTGCGCCTCTGTACTCACCGGTGACATGGCAGTGATCTCTCACCGAATCTCTGGCTTGGCGTTTGAGTTGTTTCACCGTGGGAAGGTGTTGTATGTCGAGTAATCTAAACAATTGGGGTCTCCTCATTCGGGAGTAACCCACTACACCTCGTTCTCTTGCAATCTGCTTGAGCTCTCGGATAGTAGGCATTGTTATACCCAGGTGTATACAATCTCTAATTGGGCCACCAACAAGGGAGGTAACTCCTCCAACCATCAAAAAATCCTTAGTAAGTATCTAGATAGACCTCAACGACCCACCCAGAACATGCGCAGCATAGTAGGGTGTTTTGTATTATTTGCAACGAGTTGTCGACAAGCATATCTATCTCCCCGTGACGATATACATCTGCTCGTCCACCATCAAAGTAATTCCAAGTGTGCCCATCAACCCCTATTTTCACCATGATTGTAAATGAGCACCCCTTATAGAGTTTGCCAACAATTACTGGTTTGAGGGCACCAACCTCTATACTTCTGCCTACATTTATACCTAGGTGTACACAGTCTCTAATTAGGTCTCCGTACTAAGGAGGCGCCTACATTCGTTTATGTAGTCCTTTTTCTTCTCGTAGATAAGCTGGTGCCTGACTACGTTTGCCTCGTGGGCTTTACATAAACAGTAGTGAGTGACATTTCACTCCAATAACGCACACGGAACACGTGTAGTTCGCGAAACACCTCCTATGAAAACAGCAGTACCCCTCAGTCCTACATCTCCTACCGCAGGTCTCGGTCTTCCCCATAAGTATGTACTGGCATCGGTACGGGGCAGGTCTCATCTTTTCTATACTCATATGGGGACCTAGTTTAATTGCTTTACGATCAACGCAGTCGCTGCTAGACCCAGCACCGCGAAGGTCAGTTCTCGGTCCTTTTACCCCTGGGATGGTGTGTAGTACTGAGCAAGTGTGGGTTCCTCGATTGGTTCGAGTTGTTTGCCGGTTAGTAGGTAGTATTCTCTCGCTGCGTCATCGACATCATGGAACGTATAACGGCATGGTTGTCACGCTGGAGTCGTTTGTTAATGTAATCTAGCCTCTGCATATGTTTCTTCGCATACTAAGCGTGCACGGCTTGCAATTTCTCCACGGCTATGTTGTGTCGTTTTCGTTCCGCTTCTACCTCGGCCGCGTTCGACTCCCGTAATTTCGAGAACAGGTAATTACTCCCGGAAAATGCCAGGGCATTGACTAAAGCCCCGCCGACCATCATAACGATCGTAGCCATCCCATATATGTCTATATTTACTTCAAAATATTCCCCGGTATGATCCCTTGCTTCACGAGGATATCCTTGGTGGCCATCGCCAAGCCCAAATTCATGATGAGCATGCCCATATCCTGCAGGTCGAAGTCGAGCTTGATAGTCGGTTGTTTGAGGACCATCTTGGTCAACTGAGCGTACCCTACGGCTAGGCTGGCGACCACAATGGCGTGGTATGCGTCGTTAACGAACGTTTTTCCCTCAGACATGTGATATAGAAACATATATTTAATTACAACATAATATGGGGGTTTACCTCTACTCGTGCATGTGGGGTTGGTGCTTGTGGTCTATTTTAAAGCATGAAAACCGCGGCAACAGCAGCAGTTGCGCCTACAATCCATATATAGTTACTCTTATGTTGCTTGGCTTGACCACCTTTTCTACCGGCGGCAACCCTTTTAGGGTTCTTCTGCTTGGTGACTTGTACTGGGGTCGGTGTTGCCTCTATCGGTTTCTCCTCTGACAACGGGGTTGTCTGGGCAGCATCCATCTTGTATACTATTATGATTATTATTCCCCTCTTTAAATTGACAATGCTTTGCCTCGATGATCGCCGCTGTCACCGGGGCTAAGAATATACCGTATTTATGGTACGTGATAAGCCTTCAACCAGTCCTGCAGACGTGTTCCCGGGTCGACTTTGTGTACGTCTGCATCCGTCATCACCCAAGGTCTTTCCGTGTACGTTCTATTCATGTGCAAAGTAGGGCACATGATAACGATGTTATCAAACACATCCAGGTAGTACCCCTCCAGCATATCCAACACGAAAACGGTCTTCCCACAGTCCGTCTGCCTGCACACTATGGCGCAGTGCAGGTTGCGGGGTACATCAATAGATGGCTTGCACGAATCTCCCATTCTCTATTTTAAGTTGCGCGTCCATAATCACGTACAGATATAATTTCAACTTGCCCGTGGGTTGAACCTTCTTGGTAATCTGGATGGTTATCCCCTCACTGCCATTGTCGATGGGGCGACCGCTGCCATGTAATTGATCATCATCCGTGGATCACATGTCCAACCATAGCTCGTACTTGTTGGTCAGGTATTCACCGATCTGCAAGGAGGATAGGTCCAGGTCCTTGATGACGTGTTGGTGTGGGGTCGGTAGCTTTGTTATCTCATCCCACTGCTGGTGTGCCCTCATACCGGCGCTGAACAGCTGGTTGGGCACACCCTCGATGGTCACTTCCACCTTTTCAATCTTGGGGTTGAAAAACTTCTCACTGTTCCTTCGGAACGGCTCGTAATCCTCTGCGGGGACGATCAGGATACCTTTCATCGATCACGCCAGCACGTTGATGTTCCACAGTGTGTCGCTCTTATCCCATACTATCGCTCTATGCTGCAGGACCCTATCGTAGAGGATGGGCACTTTCCCCGAGTACTCGTTTCGAACCTGCCTGGCCAGCTCCGGGCCAGTGACCATGTCAAACCCCAGAGAGATGTTGTCAATGACATAACTCCCCCTCATCACGTTTCGGCGTACGCACGACTTTGCTGAAGTCGTTAAACATGAGCTCTTATTCAAGCCTATCACCCAACGTGCCCTGTCAAAACGGCGCATGTCCCGTGAGCAACTCGAAGTCGAGCAGCACACGGAACTGGCTCCCATACGCTTGAAGCGATGGCCTTTTCACCCGCTGAGATCTTGTCTAGCTGGTCTTGTGTGAAGCCGTACCCCACGCACAACCGGGTCGATTTGCTGATACCTTGGTACACATCATTGACGCGTTCTCCCTCGCTTTTCCAGAGGTCCCCATAGCAGTGAAACACGTCGCTGTCGTCAAAGCTCAGCACCAAGTTGCCGGTGATCTTGATGGTGGTTTTCTTGATGATGGTTCAACCTACGTTCTGCACGAGCTCGCGTTTGTTGTTGGCGGAGTCAACGTGAGGTTGAACGTCAGTCGAACTGTGCCTGGTACGATGAGGTCATTCTCACCCAGCTTGGGGAATCTAACCAGCAGCGTTTGGTTCTGGTCTATCTTGCTGGGATTGTTGGTGATGGTCACGACAGGCACACGGCTCTGACGCCTAGAGGCTCTCTTGATCTTCGGAAAGGATCTAGTTTCCTACCGTACATTGTTATATACATAAAATATAAAAGTTTAATATAATTAATGGCTGAAGGCAGTCATGAGGACATCTCGATGGATGATATGGGTGCTGGTGGGCTCGATGATGGGGAGACACCTCATTCATGGGCAGCACCGTTAGCAACGAACTTTTAAAATCGACCGTCAACGACTACTACGACGCGTTGAAGTCAGATAGAAACTACGTCAATCCGTGGGGACGAGACTTTTCCAAGTTTACCATCGACAAGAAGGGAACGCTGCGATTGAAAGCTCATCCGGGATCGATCTCATGAACAAACACACAAGAAAACCGCTTGCCTTGTCTACGCTAGGCAATTGCCCTGGTGGGAGGCAACTGATCCGTGATGAACTAGGCTTCAGAGATTACAGTGGCACACGACCTAAGCTTTCCCCCGAAGGTCGTCCAAGATCTGCAAGCAGCCAGGGCCAAACTCGGCGGTGAAAGTGATATGCCCCAACGTGCTAAAGAATCATCAGACAGTCTCGAAAAAATATTGGCCATGTACAGTGACAAACCCTTGCCGGGTTTCGAATTTCCTGTATGAGAACTGCGAGGGCTAGACAAGGCATTGCGAACCATTCGTGGAGAACTCGTGAACAATATGGGGAAACTGAACGAAATTGATGAGCACATCGCTCGCGAGAAAATAAAACTCAGTCAGGCTGACGAGTCTCTGAAACCCATCATCGAAAAATGGTTATGTTACTTATAAGACGAGAGGCGGAATCGATTGGAATCCGCATCCTCGAACCGGGACCAGCTTCGGGAGGTGGGACGTGACTCACGTTGATGCCTGCATTGACACCCAACCTCTGGTTGGCCATGGCTATGACTATTTCGTTGTTGTAACCCACCATTTTTTTCACTCTCAGTTGCATATCGAACACGTAGTCGACTTTCGACCAGGCGTATTCCAACACGTCTTGGTAGTTTCGGATTGCACTCAGTAGATCAACTGGAGCATTGATAGCATCCTCGATGTTAACAACGAACTGTTTCTGAGCGTCGTAAGCAGTCCCCTTTGGAAAGCGTTTGCATCTGCGCACCAAACAGCGCCCACACATACGTTCGAATCGAGTCGTTCAATCTGGTTACACCGGCACGAGTGAACCCTCTCTACGTGTCCAGCATGAACTTTTTCCAGTCATCTGCGGCTGGCTGCTCGAACCTCCAGACTCCCTGTTATCCTTGCTGTTGTCAAAAGCCATGTAACGGTCATCCCACTCGTTTGTTGTGATGTGTTGATACGACTTGTACCCCCATTCTTTCATCTTTTTGCTGGCTTCCACGAGGGGCATGTTGTGAACGATGGGGATACCCAACCAATTGTTCGGGCCCGACAAACGCCAATCCGTCTTCGGGTCTAGTTCGAATTCATTGCAAACGCGTTCGTAGGCCCATCTATCGTGCGGGTTCTTGACTGCGTCCCATGCTTTGTCCTGTGGGAGCGGAGCGCTGATCGCTTAGAGGATACCCCTGATCTGGTAGTACATTTGAAACGTGAACACTGACTGACTCAGCGGTCCCCGCCAATTGTCAGTCAATGTCAAGCCACACCCAGTCGTCGCACACCAGACGGTGAAGTTGAGTTGATTCTGCCAGAACTGCATAGGGGTTTTGAACCAGGTGTGGACTGCCTTGACGTTAGTCACCGAAAGCTTATACCGGTTGAACACATCTATGAACTGGGCTCCGAAATACAACCCAGCCGTGACCACAATGTTCATGTGCGGGAAATCTATGTCCAGTTTAGGGTAAAACTCTCCCGGTTTGTACATTTTTAAAGTATTATATAATGGGTATATATACTCTAGCATGTACGTAACACTTCCAGGAATAACGAGATGGACCAACATCAACGCCAGCAACAATAAGCTGTTCATCAGTGGCGCCCGCAACCAGATAATCGACAGCTTCTACAGTGTGTGCTCGCTAGGTGATGAGGTCTTCAAACCCTTGGGAGACGAACTCAAGATGAATGACTCAAACGGCACAGTGGTGTTAACCAACAACGGAATAAACCCCTTGATGCTCGGCCGAACATTCTCGAGGACACTCGGGATGTCGCCAGACGAGATAAAACCCACAACTAACCCGACCTAGTACCGTACCGAGAGCTTTGCATTCATCTCGGTCAGCTGAGCGCAACGGACAACAGTCAAGGTGGCCACCCTTCCACAATACTGAGAGCCGTACCGGTGAAAACGGAGAAGTACAACGACGGCAGAACTGAGTCGTTTTCACTGCAGCAGTACAAGAGGTTAACTCGGGGCACCATCCCTGAGTTGGTAATATCGGTTTTAGATATAAATCATAATCCTGTGAATATAGGATACCTCATCATCATAACACTGCACATAAAATGACTAGCGCACAAGGTCCCCGAATGAAGTTGAAACAATGTGTTAATGTGGGGATCTCCGACTTTGGGGACATACGCGGATTCAAGGACCCCGGAGTAGTTGCAGCTTTAAAATAACATTTACAAACGCGTTGAAGTCCCCTCCATCGGTAGAACCTTAGGTGATATAATAGATACCTCAGGAGCGGCCCTCAACACTCGGTTCGATCTAGTCCGCATCGGTGATGATAGATTGGCAGTATACCCATCGTTCGTAGGCAAACTGTTCGACTTAGAAGATGTTGGGAGAACGGCCGTTGTTAGAAACAAGCAGTATACCCTCGTCTTCACCGACGCCGACAAGTGGGTGTTGTTACCCGCTCAAGTCGACTGGTTTCTCAACATTAGTCTCGGCTCCCCCAATGTGTTCACGGAGAACGAAGACAACTACCTAAACAAAGTCGTGAACAACAGAACCCTGCTCGTGGCTTACGTCCCAACGTGGAAGCATAGTGTAATCATCAGCCCACTCTCAAGTATGGCAGCCCACATGCTATCGAGTAAACCGGGGGTGCAAGACGTGACATTGCAGTTGGCGTCTGAATTTGGCGGTGTTGTCAAAATCCTGGAAGGTCTACCAGCAAATTCCACGCTGGCCATTCAAGTCTGTCTAGGGGAACCATCACAGGACGAAGTCGAAGTCGTGAAGGGAACCAAACTCTGGTGGCCCAAACGACACCAGTATCAGGTTTGCACTGTTTACGTGCGGGTGGGTGTCGACTCCAAAAAAAAGTCTGTAGGGGGTCACCATGACCGCGGAAGACACGATATCCCTCACTAAGATCTTCCTACCCGACGACATACACCCCATGGGGGTGAGGTGCACCCCTGAACTACTATCAGAAAGACAATTGGAAACTATCTTGTAATAGTATTATAGCAATGTCCAATCGTCATCACCCCAACGTCACGCTTAGCGACCTAGGAGACACAGAGGGGTTTGATTGGCCCCCCGTGGGCCGCACCATGTACGCCCTGCACTTTGAAGGCAACGTGTATAGGCCGATGTCTCTGGCAGACTTAAAGGAACCCGAATGGTTGATCAACGTGACCCTCACAGCACCTTACATCTCTTTAAACGAACGTAGACATGTCACCGAAATTAGGAACAACGGCTTCGTCCTCCCGTCTTTCATTCCGAGTTATGAAAGGGTGACAGTTTCCCAAATACCAGGTCACCCGGGCAACATGTTAGTTTCATCCGTGGAGTCAGAGTTAAGGGCCGACTCACCCGATGCCCTATCAGGTCTTATGACTATGGCACTAGGCTCCACACTCATCATAGAAGTCGCTCTTGGGGGCGCTATTAAGGGTTCAGTCTTGCAACTTTCACCTGAGGTGACAGAACATTGGAAGGACACCGTGATGCGAAGCCCCATGCGTTGCCGTATCGTCATACAATTGGGGGACCTCCCACTGAGATTACTGCACCCCTCAATAGAACTCCCGTGGGTTAGTATAGATCAGAAGTTACCTATTGACCTTTCCGTATCTTCCTATACGAGAATCTAAGCCTTATAAGCCTCAAGTACATTGATCAACTATTAAATAAAGCCAAATTAGAAAATATCTCATAAGATATATTATATGCACTAAGGATGGGTCTGTACCCAGTCGTAGAGGAGGTCGCGAAGACACTGAAAACCGTAGACAAGTTCCGCTTGAGACAGTTATGCGACATAAAACACCAACTAGAACAAGACCGTGACAGACGGGCAGCATTGTACAAGAAGTACCATAGGGCTTTCAATGCCGTGGACGGGGTTGATACCACCCTTATGGCAACCAGGATGGGACTAGGGGCGGTAGGTGTCGGGTTGTTGACCACCATCGTGGCCGCACCCAAGTGCTAGGCATCGAAATAACAGCTGGGGTGTCAGGGTTGGCTGGATTGGTGTTTAAGTTTGTGTCACACAGACTGCATCATAAGGCATTGAAACACGACGAGATCAGGATCCTAGCCGATGCAAAGTTAAACACCATAGACGATCATATTTCCACCGCACTCACTGACAATAAAATCTCAGAAAAAGAGTTTCGTTTGGTCCTCTCTGAACTCACAAAATATCACGAAATGAAACGAGAGATTCGAAACAAGTCTCGTAAGACTGCCGTCAGCGCAGACGAGAGAAAAAAGTACATAGAACAGGGGATACAAGCCCAGCAAGCCTTCATTACAAAAAACAAAGAAATCATAGGAGATTCACGTTAAACTGTTTTGCTGAGATCAACATTATGTAGGGCAGCCATGGCCGCCGTCAGAGAGGAATCACGGCACAATGTTATCCCCCAAGCAAAATATTTAACACTTATCTTGTCGAGTGATCCCAATAGTATCCTATCACATTAAACTGTTTCCTCGAGGTCAACACGACATAGAGCTATTGTGTCACAGGATCAGGAAAGTGTTGGTTCGAGGTCATAGTGACCAGGAAGTTAACTGGGGGTTCAAACCTGGTATATACAATAGCAGAGAGAGATAAGGGCCTGACAAAAGCTTTATTTCATAAATGAAGCTTTACAGAGTCTTTTGTTGGACTTGATCTCGTACCCCCCGTGTATATACTACTGAATGTCATGCTATGGAAATGAGCAAGGATCATTATTATGAAAAGCGCAACTTCAACAATAAATATAGATAAGTATAGACTCACCTAGCAGCGGGACTCACCTAGCGTGACGTAGTCTTACTGCCGGACACACTGTGTCACGCAGGATAGACGTATTATATAATGCAAGGCTGTTTCATAAATTAGAAAGAGTGAACAGTCATTAAGTAAGCTGTTAAGGATCTAGCACTACCAAACCTTTTTGCTGACACTCTGATGTAACACTTGTTCTGTATAGAGTTTCACATGGATGGCGATGTTCACACCTGACAGTCGTTGTGACACCTGCTTTGGGAACACGGCCCGATCCCGCCCCAGTGTGGCCGAGTGCAGATCACGGCAACAGATGCACATATGCAAAACGCCCTTGCTTCACATTTCATGGATTACAAGGCAGCACACGCTAACCGAGTGGCAGATCTGTATTGTCAGTCTAAAGATGATTACTATCCAGCGCCATATCAAAACAGATCTTGAAGAGACTATTCCTATTATCTGCCACTATGTAGAAAAGAACAGGCACAATGTCTACATTAGAATATTAAAACTAGTGCATTGGTGTACATTTAAAAATAATCTGATATGTCTACCTTCAACCGACCTGACCTCAGTCATATGTACAGTCCACATACATATACCCTGACCTCAGTCATAAGTCCTTTCCACCTTCATCCACACTGACCTCAGTCATAAGTCCCTTCCACCTTCATCCATCCTGACCTCAGTCATAAGTCCCTTCAACCTTCATCCACCTTGAACAGAGTGACATAAGTCCCTTCAACCTTCATCCACCTTGAACACAGTCATAAGTCCCTTCCACCTTCATCCACCTTGAACACAGTCATAAGTCCCTTCCACCTTCATCCACCTTGAACACAGTCATAAGTCCCTTCCACCTTCCTCCAACTTGACCAGTATTAATTATCTCGCTCTTACGTCTGCAGCGTGAAAGCTGATAAACTGAGTCGTGAAGTGTGAGAGGAGAACTTTACTACAAATGAAAGGATGGTTGTACATTTCTTGAATATGGTTAGTAGAAGGTGTACTTGTATGGAAACACATTGCTATAACGAGTCAGAAGACATGTGGACACATCAGTATGTTTGCTGTGAGGGAGTTTTTTGCTGTGAGGGAGTTGTTTGCTGTGAGGGAGTTGTAAGGGAGTTGTTTGCTGTAAGGGAGTTGTTTGCTGTGAGGGAGCTGTTTGCTGTGAGGGAGTTGTTTGCTGTGAGGGAGTTGTTTGCTGTGAGGGAGGTTTTGCTGTGAGGGAGTTGTTTGCTGTGAGGGAGTTGTTTGCTGTGAGGGAGTTGTTTGCTGTGAGGGAGTTGTTTGCTGTTTGCTGTGAGTGAGTTGTTTGCTGTGAGTGAGTTGTTTGCTGTGAGTGAGTTGTTTGCTGTGAGTGAGTTGTTTGCTGTGAGGGAGTTGTTTGCTGAGAGGGAGTTGTTTGCTGTGAGGGAGTTGTTTGCTGAGAGGGAGTTGTTTGCTGTGAGGGAGTTGTTTGCTGAGAGGGAGTCCACCTACTTTTGTTCTTGTGACTATGTCTTAGTATAGGTAGTGTTTGACGTATACAATATCAGTGGTAGTGTTTGACATATACAATATCAGTGGTAGTGTTTGACATGTACAATATAAGTTAAAGTGTTTGATATGTATTATATAAGTGGTAGTGTTTGACATATACCATATAAGAGGTAGTGTTTGATATAAACCATATAAGTGGTAGTGTTTGACAGATTCTTTATAAGTGGTAGTGTTTGACATACCATATAAGGGGTAGTGTTTGACACATAATATATGACTGTTAGTGTTTGACACTTACTATATAAGTTGTAGTGTTTGACACTTACTATATAAGTGGTAGTGTTTGACATATATCATATAAGTGGTAGTGTTTGACATACCATATAAGGGGTAGTGCTTGACATACCATATAAGGGGTAGTGTTTGACACCTACTATATACGTGATAGTGTTTGACACCTACTAGATAAATTGTAGTGTTTGACATACCATATAAGGGGTAGTGCTTGACATACCATATAAGTGGTAGTGTTTGACATATATCATGTAAGGGGTAGTGTTTGACGTACCATATAAGGGGTAGTGTTTGACATATATCATATAAGTGGTAGTGTTTGACATATATCATATAAGTGGTAGTGTTTGACATATATCATATAAGTGGTAGTGTTTGACATATAATATATGACTGGTAGTGTTTGACATATATCATATAAGGGGTAGTGTTTGACATATATCATATAAGTGGTAGTGTTTGACATATAATATATGACTGGTAGTGTTTGACATGTACAATATAACTTGTTTGATTGGCATTCTAGATGTTGGGTAGATGAACCCGTTTGCTTGACAACGACATTAGAATCTATGTCGAAACGTTGCCTATATAGAATAAAGAAGTTGTATATCCAAGAAAATAGTCCTCATTCTTCATGTACAATATATGTGGTAGTGTTTGTTTCCATGTCGTTGATTTTCAGATAGTCAGAGATATTTCTGGCCTCACGACGATATTTTCACATTAATTGTTACCGACAACGTTTATAAAATGCATTTTTCTGCAGTGTAATTGCGAAGAGAAAAGGTGTTTCATTAATTCGAGGTGTAAAGTGCTCGGACTTGTGAAATAAGCAGATGTTTCTCACATATGCTCCGCCCTGAACTGCCGAACTGTGCGCGGGGTTTACTGTTACACTCAAGCAAGTATACACAGTAACTGCAACGTTAACACCGTCACTTAAATACAAAAAAACACCTGTATCACTGACACGTCCGTATCGGATGACATCAGCGTCCCTGGTTAACATCGGCGGTGGCAGCCATATCGAATAACATCAGCGTCACTGGCTAACATCGGCGGCGGCAGGTAGAGGAGAAGAGGGTCGATATCGGCACCCTACCTAGGCCTTGTGTGGAAGACAGGGCGAACAGTCTGTCACAGCCTAACACATACAGTGATACTCTGACGGTCTAGCTAGTTTAGTAGTTTCATACATATAGTGATACTCTGACGGTCTAGGTAGTTTAGTAGTTTCCCACATACACTGATACTCTGACGGTCTAGGTAGTTTAGTAGTTTCCCACATACACTGATACTCTGACGGTCTAGCTAGTTTAGTAGTTTCATACATATAGTGATACTCTGACGGTCTAGTTAGTTTAGTAGTTTCCCACATACACTGATACTCTGACGGTCTAGCTGAGTTTAGTAGTTTCATACATATAGTGATACTCTGACGGTCTAGCTAGTTTAGTAGTTTCCCACATACACTGATACTCTGACGGTCTAGCTGGTTTAGTAGTTTCATACATACAGTGATACTCTGACGGTCTAGCTAGTTTAGTAGTTTCCCACATACACTGATACTCTGACGGTCTAGCTAGTTTAGTAGTTTCACACATACACTGATACTCTGACGGTCTAGCTAGTTTAGTAGTTTCACACATACACTGATACTCTGACGGTCTAGCTAGTTTAGTAGTTTGATACATACAGTGATACTCTGACGGTCTAGCTGGTTTAGTAGTTTCACACATACACTGATACTCTGACGGTCTAGCTAGTTTAGTAGTTTCACACATACACTGATACTCTGACGGTCTAGCTAGTTTAGTAGTTTCACACATACACTGATACTCTGACGGTCTAGCTAGTTTAGTAGTTTCACACATACAGTGATACTCTGACGGTAGTTTAGTAGTTTCTAGCTAGTTTAGTAGTTTCACACACACATACAGTGATACTCTGACGGTCTAGCTCTGACGGTCTAGCTAGTAGTTTCACACATACACTGATACTCTGACGGTCTAGCTAGTTTAGTAGTTTCACACATACACTGATACTCTGACGGTCTAGCTAGTTTAGTAGTTTCACACATACAGTGATACTCTGACGGTCTAGCTAGTTTAGTAGTTTCACACATACACACGGTCTACAGTGATACACTGATACTCTGACGGTCTAGCTAGTTTAGTAGTTTCACACATACACTGATACTCTGGACGGTCTAGCTAGGTAGTTTAGTAGTTTCACACATACAGTGATACTCTGACGGTCTAGCTAGTTTAGTAGTTTCACACATACAGTTTGATAGTTCTGACTGGTCTAGCTAGTTTAGTAGTTTCACACATACACTGATACTCTGACGGTCTAGCTAGTTTAGTAGTTTCACACATACAGATTGATACTCTGACGGTCTAGCTAGTTTAGTAGTTTCACACATACAGTGATACTCTGACGGTCTAGCTAGTTTAGTAGTTTCACACATACAGTGATACTCTGACGGTCTAGCTAGTTTAGTAGTTTCACACATACAGTGATACCTGACGGTCTAGCTAGTTTAGTAGTTTCACACATACAGTGATACTCTGACGGTCTAGCTAGTTTAGTAGTTTCACACATACAGTGATACTCTGACGGTCTAGCTAGTTTAGTAGTTTCACACATACACTGATACTCTGACGGTCTAGCTGGTTTAGTAGTTTCACACATACACTGATACTCTGACGGTCTAGCTAGTTTAGTAGTTTTCACACATACACTGACTGACGGTCTACTAGTTTAGTGATACAGTGATACTCTGACGGTCTAGCTAGTTTAGTAGTTTCACACATACACTGATACTCTGACGGTCTAGCTAGTTTAGTAGTTTCACACATACACTGATACTCTGACGGTCTAGCTAGTTTAGTAGTTTCACACATACACTGATACTCTGACGGTCTAGCTAGTTTAGTAGTTTCACACATACAGTGATACTCTGACGGTCTAGCTAGTTTAGTAGTTTCACACATACAGTGATACTCTGACGGTCTAGCTAGTTTAGTAGTTTCACACATACACTGATACTCTGACGGTCTAGCTGGTTTAGTAGTTTCACACATACACTGATACTCTGACGGTCTAGCTAGTTTAGTAGTTTCACACATACAGTGATACTCTGACGGTCTAGCTAGTTTAGTAGTTTCACACATACAGTGATACTCTGACGGTCTAGCTAGTTTAGTAGTTTCACACATACAGTTTAGTGATACTCTGACGGTCTAGCTAGTTTAGTAGTTTCACACATACACTGATACTCTGACGGTCTAGCTAGTTTAGTAGTTTCACACATACACTGATACTCTGACGGTCTAGCTAGTTTAGTAGTTTCACACATACAGATGATACTCTGACGGTCTAGCTAGTTTAGTAGTTTCACACATACACTGATACTCTGACGGTCTAGTTAGTTTAGTAGTTTCACATATACAGATATACTCTGACGGTCAAGCTAGTTTACTAGTTTCACACTGACGGCGCGACAAATATTCTGCTTCCCGTCGAAGTGTATCAGATACCTACTGCCATAATACCACCGAACGTTTCTCCTTATCTGCAGATGTGTTTTTTATTGATTGCATGAAATGATTTCTCGCGAAGTAAACCTTTAATGTTGTCCTTGAGCCATGACTTATTGCATTGCAAAGGTTAGATTAGAAATAGCTTATTACAAAGTATCCCTATATATCTGAATTGTCGATTAGAATAACAATGATTCTAAACATTGAAAGCAACCGATGCAAACCGCGTGATTTATTATTTCAAACATACTACAAATTTTGTTATGAATACTTTTCAAAACATGTTCACCTACCATGATCTGTTGGACAGTCTCACAGGACAATAGCGTCGTTCATTTTATTTCAGAACATGACACAACCCGTCAGCTTAGGCCAGGATGGGCAACAGTCCTACATATACTCAAAGATAAACTTAAAGCACAGTACTTGTGTCTGTTTGGTACCGCAATGTGTATTTGTCTACTTCAAGACCTTAATATGTCGTGTGTTGAAGACATTGGGAGGCTGTACGCTGTTTACAGTAGCATAGACATTATCATGGACTTCAGGAAAACACAGATATAATTTAGAAACAGATATCATTTATACATGTATGAATGGTCTGATTAACGTAATACCTACAGAAAGAGATGTCATATAACACCATCTAGTTGGTGAACGGTAAATCAGCTGCACTGAGAGTTCGGTTAAGGATCAACGTAATACCTACAGAAAGAGATGTCATATAACACCATCTAGTTGGTGAACGGTAAATTAGCTGCACTGACAGTTCGGTTAAGGACCCGAGGTCCAGTCGCACTTCCTGCTCTGGGTGTTGAACACCAGACCCTGGGGACAAGACATTTCAACAGCTCGACTATGGACACACATATAGAACTTGCTAGGATCGTTGTGAGGGAAGAGTGCTCTGTTGTTGCTGGAGTTGCAAGGGTCGGAAGAGGACGTCGACGTCGAGGCGTGGGAGCAGGTGGAGTGAGGGTTGTTCCAGGTCAGTCCGTCTGGGCATGGCTTGACCCATGCCTGACCCCACACATCGCACTGGACATACTTGGACTCGTCGCCGGGGAACGGGAAGTAGAACTCGCCGCGGGCCAGATTCTCTGCTGTGCACTGGTCTTGGATGTTGCTGGGGAGAGGAGACGAGTTGCCTCCCCCTATGGCGTCGTGACTGCAACTCTCGGTGTTCTCGTTGTAAGTCTTGTTGTTCGGGCACTGGGTTATGTACATTTTCCCTGTGATGTCACATCGGATGAACTTTGTCATGTCTGACGGATGAGGATGTGTGGACACTGCACCGGCCTGGCAGGGGTTACTTACACCTGTCCATGTATCTGGAGCAACAGACGGAAGCAGAGAGGGAAGTGTTACACCAAGGCAATATGGAAACCAAGGGATATGGACATACCAGTAATGGGCGTCATAGTAACCAGTGTCACACCAAGGTAACCTGGAAACCAAGAGATATGGGCATACCAGTAATGGGCGTCACAGTCTCCTGTGCTACGGCAAGGTAATATTGAAAGTGTTAATGAAAATATTGGACGACAAAGTGAGCGTGTGAACCTCGAACTATCACATGGACCCCCCACATATGTCATACACGGAAACACACAGTCACAAAACTTCAAATGATGTGTTGACGGAATCCATTAACTTGTCTCTGAGCAGGAAATGCTTTGTGTTATATCCAGCATTACACAGAAGACTCACCTTGACACAGGAGGTTGCTGTAGATACTGCCTCTGAGATCCTCCTCCGTGCACCCCCGTTCCGTCTGCCCCACTCGACACACTACGTCAGCTCCTGAACAAAGCCTCAGAATGTACAGTACATCTATCCAAGGGAGAGTTACCTACAGCTATTGTGATCTTATCATAACAAGGCGCTGTTAAGGTGCACCAAAGATATAGGTTGTTGCCCCATCATGGGGATCGGTTTGGCGCCATGATGAAGCAGATGTTCTTGGCTGACAGACTGCCAGCACACTGACTACTCGAGCGAGCCATGGGTGGAGCCAGCATGAATACACGAGGTCATTTAGAATGTGGTCAGATGTCGGAAGTTATCTTTGGGATACACTATGTCTCTTCCGGGGTTCGAACCCACACTTTCTTAATTGTAAACTATTTCTTCACACGTGGTGATTTTAACAACAGAAGCGATTTCGGGCCAAACAATAACATTCACAAGCAAGGATACAGATATGGTCATATATTCACAAGCAAGGATATAGATATGGTCATATATTCACAAGCAAGGATATAGATATGGTCATATATTCACAAGCAAGGATATAGATATGGTCATATATTCACAAGCAAGGATATAGATATGGCCGTATATTCACAAGCAAGGATACAGAAGCAATGATACAGATATGGTCATATATTCACAGAAGCAAGGATACAGATATGGCCGTATATTCACAAGCAAGGATACAGATATGGCCGTATATTCACAAGCAAGGATACAGACAGGGTCATATATATTCACAAGGAGAAAGGATACAGATATGGCCGTATATTCACAAGCAAGGATACAGATATGGTCATATATTCACAAGCAAGGATATAGATATGGTCATATATTCACAAGCAAGGATACAGATATGGGCGTATATTCACAAGCAAGGATACAAAAATACAAATATGGTCTTATATTCACAAGCAAGGATACAGATATGGCCGTATATATTCACAAGCAAGGATATAGATATGGGCTTATATTCACAAGCAAGGATACAGATAGTCATATATGGCACAAGTATATATTCACAAGCAAGGATATAGATATGGCCGTATATTCACAAGCAAGGATACAGATATGGTCATATATTCACAAGCAAGGATACAGATATGGTCGTATATTCACAAGCAAGGATACAGATATGGTCGTATATTCACAAGCAAGGATACAGATAGGGTCATATATTCACAAGCAAGGATACAGATATGGCCGTATATTCACAAGCAAGGATATAGATATGGCTTTATATTCACAAGCAAGGATATAGATATGGCTGTATATTCACAAGCAAGGATACAGATATGGTCATATAATCACAAGCAAGGATATAGATATGGCTGTATATTCACAAGCAAGGATATAGATATGGTCTTATATTCACAAGCAAGGATACAGATATGACCGTATATTCACAAGCAAGGATACAGATATGGTCGTATATTCACAAGCAAGGATACAGATATGGTCATATATTCACAAGCAAGGATACAGATAGGGTCGTATATTCACAAGCAAGGATATAGATATGGTCATATATTCACAAGCAAGGATACAGATAGGGTTATATATTCACAAGCAAGGATATAGATATGGTCATATATTCACAAGCAAGGATATAGATATGGTCATATATTCACAAGCAAGCAAGGATATATAGATATTGTCATATATTCACAAGCAAGGATATAGATATGGTCATATATTCACAAGCAAGGATATAGATATGGTCATATATTCACAAGCAAGGATACAGATAGGGTCATATATTCACAAGCAAGGATATAGATATGGTCATATATTCACAAGCAAGGATACAGATATGGTCATATATTCACAAGCAAGGATACAGATATGGCGTATATTCACAAGCAAGGATATAGATATGGTTTTATATTCACAAGCAAGGATACAGATAGTGTCGTATATTCACAAGCAAGGATACAGATATGGTCATATATTCACAAGCAAGGATACAGATATGGTCGTATATTCACAAGCAAGGATACAGATAGTGTCATATATTCACAAGCAAGGATACAGATAGTGTCATATATTCACAAGCAAGGATACAGATACAACAAAAGAAAAATACAGTGGTTATCGTGAGTTGACGAGAAAAGAACTTCCACTTACTTGCAGGCTCAGTAGTGACGGACACACGGTATGAAGCATGCGAACAGCGTGTGACGTCAGCAGTAGTTACTGGTACACGTGACCCGATGACTGTGATGTAGAGTGGTCTCCCTTGATCTGTGGTGTTGAGATAGATAACTGATGGCCTTCCCTCCCTTGCGCTGTCACGGATGTCGTAAAAGGCAGGGCCTGGGCGAGGTGTGTTGTGGGAGGCGTAAATCTCCAGCCTGCCACACTCAACTTCGGACCTCTATCATACAAAGAAAGACAAAGCCATTGCTTGAATGTTTACAAGTCATCACCAGCCGTGTCCCCAGGACAACGATACATGTGTACACAACATTGTGCACTTAAAAGAAGTCACAAATCCGTTGGTATATGACCAGATTGTGGCCACATGAACACCTAGTTGCGGGTACAGCAACGTGCAGTATACTTGAACAAAGTACTGTGACTATGTGCCCCAGTCCACCCAATTGTGAATGGGTACGTCGTTAGGATGGAAAAAGCCAAATTAACTCGGTGCGCCTAGTGGGAGCAAGAATTGTATGATCCCCAGGGAGTTGAGATTGATAATACAATGTGCCATTTGAGATTGACATCCAGTGATCGAGGGAAGAGCAGCGCGGACTTGAGCAGGTGATCTGGATATACTCGCTATACAAATATGTATGTATATATAAATACATCCGTCACTTACTCACTCTGGTTAGGAGCGTCCGCCCGAGAGAGGAAGGTCGTGGAGTTCGATCCCCGACCGCGTCATACCAAAAGACGTTAAAAATATGGTACTTTGTTGGTCCCTGCCTGGCGCTCGGCATTAATGGGTACAACAAGGACTGGTCGGCTCGGAGTCAGTATAATGTGTCTGAGTGGGGTATTCATGCTTCACTGCGGCATGGTATCTCAGTGGGCTAGCACTATAAAACCAGCTTAAGTCTGGGCTAGTACAAGCAGTCGCACATACACATACACACGCATGCACGTCGTCATATAGGCGAAATATTCTCAAGTACGACGTAAAACCAATTTCACCTCACCACCTCACCTCACTTACATCCGTCACTCACTCACTCACTCACTCACGTACCACCACCGTGGCCTGGCTGTGATCACCGTCAGATGTAGTCGTCGTGTTGTCGCTGGGGCCGGTGGGGGTTTGGGCAACGTAGATGTCGGAGACTGTCTGGTTTTCAGGCAGGACTTTCCTCACGGAGGTGTCAGTATCAGAGATGATCTTCGCGGCTGAAGTGGTATATCAACTGTGTCATCCACCCACAATACGTAAACAACCAATGCATCATTCATGATAAATGACTTCAACTAAAGAGCACATCCACCCCTGAAAGCTGAGGGCGATGGGGCAACCTTGTAGTTAAAGCTTTCGCTCGTCACTCCGAAGACCTGGGTTCGATTCCCCACATTGGTACAATGTGTGAAGCCCATTTCTGGTGTCCCCCGACGTGATATAGCTGGAATATTGTTAAAAGCGGTGTAAAACTTAACTCACTCACTCACCCGAAAGCTGAGGGCGATGGGGTAACCTTGTGGGTAAAGCGTCCGCTCGTCACGCCGAAGACCCCGGGTTCGATTCCTATCATGGGCACTCATGTGTGAAGCCCTGGTGTCCTCTGCCGTGTTATTGATAAAATATTGCTAAAAGCGGCGTAAAACTGAACTCACTCACTCAGACACGGGAAGCTGACCCATACGTTTGATAAAACGAAAATCTGACTATTTATGCACACCGCACATGCCAGCTTCAATGCTCGTGCTAGGATTAACGCTACTCTGACGGAGGGCTCCAGATGTTGGGGGGAACGTAGTGGGAACACACCTGTGCAGGAGCTGTCCTTCAGCTGATACAGCAGAGAGTCGATCTCCAGGAAGTTGTTGAGGACAAATACATGGGTACAGTTAGGTTTACTGGCGATACTGGCCAGCTCCACTTCATTGATGCTGCCCACGCCAACGGAGAGAAGAACGTGATGCCCAGGTCCCTGGCTTTCTGGGCGGCAAATACAGTGTAGTTGCGATAGCTGGACGCGCCGTCGGTCAGCAGAATGGCCACTCTCTTGGCGTTTGGCCGGGCACCTGTCGACGTGTTGAACAGGGTGTCACCTGCCTCCTGGATGGCGAGATGAGTTGCCGTTCCACTGTTTCCTTTCCTCATTCGCAAGATGGACGACTTCAGGGCTGCCTTAGTGGTGAAGCTGTTGAACGTGATCATATCTCCAACAGTAGTGGAGAATTCCAGGGCAGACACTTGGATTTCATCTTCATTTATGTTCAGACTATCTATGACGTCATTAATGAAAGTCAACATCCGGTCGTAGTCGGTGGAAGAGACGCTTCCAGACCCGTCAACGATGAAGGCCAGGTCCATCTCCGTCTTACAATCTGTATGTAAGAGGGAGAAAGCGTTTTTGTGGATTCAGGCGATGTTACACATTGAATATAAGTGGTCAAAACAAGAGAAATACACTATGGCACTGTACAGTCTGTACGTATGAGTACGTAATTTGTGTAGCATAATGACAAAACGCAACCATTTAATGCTGAGTTCTGCCTTTGTTGTAACCGAAAAACATAAATTCCTTCAACTGCACTTCATGTCACTCTTGACCAGCACAAAAACAGTCGGTTGTGATTGTCAGCGTTTGGGAGTGAACGAGCAAGGAAGAGCAATCGGTATGAGAAAGGTGGGTCTCGTACAGTCACATGGTCAGACCATGCAGAAGGTTGCAAGAGAACGCAATAGTAAACAACTTATAACACGGGTTCTCGTCCTCGCTGGACATCGGATTGTATTTGACCACCCGCGAATGGTCAGCACTCAAGGCCACGCCATCTGTACTTCCTTTCAAAAGTTTAGACTCACTTGAAGCACTCACTATATGTTTATGTATATATATGGTTACATCGAAGATTGATTTCTCCACTAACTTGGGGAACCACGAGGATCATGAATGAAATTGTTAAAAACCATGTGCAAATATCGTGCATGTGAACAGCTACGTTTTGGTGTAAAGCTGTGTTAAGAATTCGCCACTTGTCACTGGTTTTCAATAATCTTTTTAACGTTACGAATTCGTTTTACAATATATCAATTCATGTGTAAACAGTACCTTTTAACAGTATGGAATATTTTCCAAATTTTAGCATAGAACAATTGCCTGAAGTAAGTGGTTATCTTTATACTAGTGAGTTTAAGCTTTTGAAAGGAAGTATGCGTAACAGCTTTCTGACGACTTCACCTTCATCAGCCATTCACTGTCAGCACAACAGTATAAACAGCGATGGGGCGACTGCGTGTAGCTACTATGTCCTGGACCAGCACAACAGTATGAACAGCGATGGGGCGACTGCGTGTAGCTACTATGTCCTGGACCAGCACAACAGGTATGAACAGGGATGGGGCGACGGCGTGTGCTAGCTACTATGTCCTGACCAGCACAACAGTATGAAAAGCGATGGGGCGACTACGTGTGTAGCTACTATGTCCTGGACCAGCACAACAGTATGAACAGCGATGGGGCGACTGCGTGTAGCTACTATGTCCTGGACCCGCCCAACAGTATGAACAGCGATGGGGCGACTACGTGTAGCTACTATGTCCTGGACCAGCACAACAGTATGAACAGCGATGGGGCGACTGCGTGTAGCTACTATGTCCTGGACCAGCACAACAGTATAAACAGCGATGGGGCGACTGCGTGTAGCTACTATGTCCTGGACCAGCACAAACAGTATGAACAGCGATGGGGCGACTGCGTGTAGCTACTATGTCCTGGACCAGCACAACAGTATGAACAGCGATGGGGCGACTGCGTGTAGCTACTATGTCCTGGACCAGCACAACAGTATGAACAGCGATGGGGCGACTGCGTGTAGCTACTATGTCCTGGACCAGCACAACAGTATGAACAGCGATGGGGCGACTGCGTGTGCTACTATGTCCTGGACCCGCCCAGCAGTATGAAAAGCGATGGGGCGACTGCGTGTAGCTACTATGTCCTGGACCAGCCCAACAGTATGAACAGCGATGGGGCGACTGCGTGTAGCTACTATGTCCTGGACCAGCACAACAGTATGAACAGCGATGGGGCGACTGCGTGTAGCTACTATGTCCTGGACCAGCACAACAGTATGAACAGCGATGGGGCGACTGCGTGTAGCTACTATGTCCTGGACCAGCCCAACAGTATGAACAGCGATGGGGCGACTGCGTGTAACTACTATGTCCTGGACTCGCCCAACAGTATGAACAGCGATGGGGCGACTGCGTGTAGCTACTATGTCCTGGACCAGCACAACAGTATGAACAGCGATGGAGCGAATGCGTGTAGCTACTATGTCCTGGACCAGCACAACAGTATAAACAGCGATGGGGCGACTGCGTGTAGCTACTATGTCCTGGACCAGCACAACAGTATAAACAGCGATGGGGCGACTGCGTGTAGCTACTATGTCCTGGACCAGCACAACAAGTATGAAAGGCGATGGGGCGACTGCGTGTAGCTACTATGTCCTGGACCAGCACAACAGTATGAACAGCGATGGGGCGACTGCGTGTAGCTACTATGTCCTGGACCAGCACAGCAGTATAAACAGCGATTGGGCGACGGCGTGTAGCTACTATGTCCTGGACCAGCACAACAGTATGAACAGCGATGGGGCGACTACGTGTAGCTACTATGTCCTTGAACAGCACAACAGTATGAAAAGCGATGGGGCGACTGCGTGTAGCTACTATGTCCTGGACCCGCCCAACAGTATGAACAGCGATGGGGCGACTGCGTGTAGCTACTATGTCCTGGACCAGCACAACAGTATGAACAGCGATGGGGCGACTGCGTGTAGCTACTATGTCCTGGACCAGCACAACAGTATGAACAGCGATGGGGCGACTGCGTGTAGCTACTATGTTCTAGACCCAGTAACATCGTCAACAACGTCTACGCGGGGCGAGGACTGTACACGTTTAACTGGAGACGAGTATGATGGAATTTTAACATGCTTCTCCGCGGCGACCGTGCTGTCATGGTACTCAACTGAAGGTATAGGGGACGCGTCTTGTCAAAACTGTTAGATTTGAATACTTCATGATAACATCGTGTTTAATTTGTCATAGCTGTCGGTCATGAGAGGCGTGCCAATTTACACTTGTACGAGCCTCGGTGGCTGAGTTGGCTGAGTGGGTTAGATCGCTGACTTTGTGGCGATTAGATGTCTCACTCTGAGAGCGTGGCTGGAACACCTGATGGGCACAACCTCGACATGTACTTGAGATACAAGTGGCGGATATATAAACATGTTTTCGGAAGTAAAGACAACTGGTAATTATCTTTGTCACATGTCACTATGGTTGTCATTGCTCAACAAATGCTGACCGATAGTGTACCGACTGTGCTTACCCATCCCTGGCAAATTCCAAGCTTTTGTAGTAAATGCCGAGGTATCTCCCCACTGCGCATGTATCGTTTCCAGAAGGAGGCTTGCGAGGTGACGTTGGCCGGTGTATCATGTCTCCCGGATCGATATTTAATGTACAGAGACGCTGCCAGACCAGAATAAATACAACGGCTTCCTGAGATCTTCCCATGTTGCATTGCGCCAGTTAATATTAAACTCTGATTGGATGATGTCACATTCTGCCCGGATGTAAAGCGAACAGGACTGAGTCAGACTGAATTTGTCTTCGTCGATCTGAAACAGAGGTTCTGGGCTGATAATATGCTGTCTCTGTACAGTCACTTCTCTTGTCATGTATCCTTCCACCCCATGTATATCCGTCACCCTCTGCTATCATGTATCCTTCCACCCCATGTATATCCGTCACCTCTGCTGTCATGTATCCTTCCAACCCCATGTATATCCGTCACCTCTCTTGTCATGTATCCTTACACCTAATGTATATCCATCACCTCTTGTCATATGTCCTTACATCCCATGTATATCCGTCACCCTCTGCTGTCATGTATCCTTACACCCCATGTATATCCGTCACCTCTGCTGTCATGTATCCTTACACCCCATGTATATCTGCTGTCACCTCTGCTGTCATGTATCCTTACATCCCATGTATATCCGTCACCTCTCTTGTCGTGTATCCCCATACCCCATGTATATCCGTCACCTCTCTTGTCATGTATCCTTACACCCCATGTATATCCGTCACCTCTCTTGTCATGTATCCCGAGCATCCTGCATGTATATCCGTCACCTCTCTTGTCATGTATCCTTCCACCCCATGTATATCCAAATCACCTCTTGTCATGTATCCTTACACCCCATGTATATCCGTCACCTCTTGTCATGTATCCTTCCACCCCATGTATATCCGTCACCTCTCTTGTCATATGTCCTTCCACCCCATGTATATCCGTCAATTCCCTCTTTGTCATGTGTCCTTACATCCCATGTATATCCGTCACCTCTCTTGTTATCTACTATGTCCTGGGCCAGCACAACAGTATGAACAGCGATGGGGCGACTGCGTGTAGCTACTATGTCCTAGTAACATCGTCTACAACGTCTACGCGGGGCGAGGACTGTACACGTTTAACTGGAGACGAGTATGGTGGAATTTTATCATGCTTCTCCGCGGCGACCGTGCTGTCATGGTAGTCAACTGAAGGTATAGGGGACGCGTCTTGTCAAAAACTGTTTAATTTGAATACTTCATGATAACTTCGTGTTTAATTTGTCATAGCTGTTGGTCATGAGAGGCGTGCCAATTTACACTTGTACGAGCCTCGGTGGCTGAGTTGGCTGAGTGGGTTAGATCGCTGACTTTGTGGCGATTAGATGTCTCACTCTGAGAGCGTGGCTGGAACACCTGATGGGCACAACCTCGACATGTACTTGAGATACAAGTGGCGGATATATAAACATGTTTTCGGAAGTAAAGACAACTGGTAATTATCTTTGTCACATATCACTATGGTTGTCATTGCTCAACAAATGCTGACCGATAGTGTACCGACTGTGTCCTTACCCATCCCTGGCAAATTCCTGGCTTTTGTAGTAAATGCCGAGGTATCTCCCCCACTGCGCATGTATCGTTTCCAGAAGGTGGCTTGCGAGGTGACGTTGGCCGGTGTATCATGGCTCCCGGATCGATATTTAATGTACAGAGAGGCTGCCAGACCAGAATACAACGGCTTCCTGAGATCTTCCCATGTTGCATTGCGCCAGTTAATATTAAACTCTGATTGGATGATGTCACATTGTGCCCGGATGTACTGCGAACAGGACTGAGTCAGATTGAATTTGTCTTCGTCGATCTGAAACAGAGGTTCTGGGCTGATAATATGCTGTCTCTGTACAGTCACTTCTCTTGTCATGTATCCTTCCACCCCATGTATATCCGTCACCTCTGCTGTCATGTATCCTTCCACCCCATGTATACCCGTCACCTCTGCTGTCATGTATCCTTCCACCCCATGTATATCCGTCACCTCTCTTGTCATGTATCCTTACACCCAATGTATATCCGTCACCTCTCTTGTCATGTATCCTTACATCCCATGTATATCCGTCACCTCTGCTGTCATGTATCCTTACACCCCATGTATATCCGTCACCTCTCTTGTCATGTATCCTTACACCCAATGTATATCCGTCACCTCTCTTGTCATGTATCCTTACATCCCATGTATATCCGTCACCTCTCTTGTCATGTATCCTTACACCCCATGTATTCCTCAACTCATTTGTCATAGGTCCTTAAGCTCCATATATTTCTCTCAACTCATTTGTCATAGGTCCTTACGCTCCATATATATCCGTCACTTCTCTTGTCATATGTCCTTCCACCCCATGTATATCCGTCACCTCTCTTGTCATATGTCCTTCCACCCCATGTATATCCGTCACCTCTCTTGTCATATGTCCTTCCACCCCATGTATATCCGTCACCTCTCTTGTCATATGTCCTTACACCTCATGTATATCTGTCACCTCTCTTGTCATATGTCCTTACACCCCATGTATATCTGTCACCTCTCTTGTCATATGTCCTTACACCCCATGTATATCCGTCACCTCTCTTGTCATATGTCCTTACACCCCATATATGTCATTTGTATACCTCAGCCCATTTGTCATAGGTCCTTACGCTCCATATATTTCCCTCAACTCATTTGTCATAGGTCCTTACGCTCCATATATTTCCCTCAACTCACTTGTCATATGTCCTTACGCCCCATCTATATCTGAACTCACATGCTATATGTGCTAATGCCTTTTCTAGTTTCAAGTACCGTACACCCCACCTATCCCCTTCCCCCCACCAACTCACCTGCCATATGCCACCGTTGTAACCTGGACGGTAAGTTCTGGACTCTTCCCCGTCAGACGTCTCCACGTAAGCAAGACGTCGCAGGAACAGACGGTCGTCCCCGAAAATGCATTTTGATCTGATTCTATCAATGACGGCGTCGACAACGATCTTTCCATCGGCACCGGGAGACAGGGTAAGGTCTGCAGCGAGGGAGACTCCCACGGCAACTGACAATACGAGGTAGACAGCTGGACCGGTCATCGTGGTGTGGGTGCTGCCTGCTACCTCCTTCTGTCCTGTGGGGCACCCGGCTCGCCCTAATATAGCGGCAGACCCGGATGAACAGTGCGTGCTGCCTTCTCCTCAATGGCTGTTATTGTCGATTGCTAAGTTGACTGGACTATGCCCCCCAGAATCAAGTTGTCATCATGATCTCGTGAACACATTTACTTTCATATAATCTTACATAATATAACACCCATTTACACAGTTCGTGAGTGTTATGGTTAGTTTACATGGGAACATAATACAGGTGTTGGACAAGAAAAGAATATCATTATGTATGTAAATATCACCGCATATCAGTCTAGAAAAGTCTTGGCACATCTGTGAGGAAAAACACCGCCTTGTCACGTTCAGCCCCACGCAAAGAGAGACTGCACCCCCCCCCCCCTAAATGTTTATGTACGCATGAGTAATATGTCCGTGATATGACAGTGATATGGTCTCAAAAGACCTTTCCATCAATGTTAATTTCGTGGAATTACAGCGAAAAAAAATCAAATTTTCTCCAGGAAATTACTGAGTCACACCAAGACAGGTTTAAACGCATACATAATACATGCATTAAAGTCATAGACATGAGCTGACTGCTGTGTGTATCGTGTGGTCCCAGTCACGTGGTGTGGAGACAAACCTGAAGTGGTGCATGCTATAGACAGGAGCTGACTGTTGTGTATATCGGGTGGTCCCAGTGACGTGGTGTGGAGACAAGCCTGAAGTGGTGCATGTTATAGACAGGGGCTGACTGTTGTGTATATCGGGTGGTCCCAGTGACGTGGTGTGGAGACAAGCCTGAAGTGGTGCATGTTATAGACAGGGGCTGACTGTTGTGTATATCGGGTGGTCCCAGTGACGTGGTGTGGACACAAGCCTGAAGTGGTGCATGTTATAGACAGGAGCTGACTGTTGTGTATATCAAGTGGTCCCAGTGACGTGGTGTGGAAACAAGCCTGAAGTTGTGCAAGTTATAGACAGGAGCTGACTGGCGTGTGTATCGGGTGGTCCCAGTGACGTGGTGTGGATCAAGCCTGAAGTGGTGCATGTTATAGACAGGAGCTGAATGTTGTGTACATCGGGTGGTCCCAGTGACGTGGTGTGGAGACAAGCCTGAAGTGGTGCATGTTATAGACAGGAGCTGACTGTTGTGTACATCAAGTGATCCCAGTGAAGTTGTGTGGAAACAAGCCTGAAGTGGTGCATGTTATAGACAGGAGCTGAATGTTGTGTATATCGGGTGGTCCCAGTGACGTGGTGTGGAAACAAGCCTGAAGTGGTGCAAGTTATAGACAGGGGCTGAATGTTGTGTATGTCGGGTGGTCCCATTGACGTGGTGTGGAGACAAGACCTGAAGTGGTGCAAGTTATCGACAGGAGCTGACAGCTGTGTGTATCGGGTGCTTAAAGTGAAAAATAACCACGTATTTTTAGCAAAAGTAAACATTCTCGCCCATAGTCCATGGTCTGTGCGAGTTTCAATAAAACCTCTTTTTTCATTTTTTCATCCTTAGCATTTATTAATGATAACTGCATGTTGAATTATTGTCAAATTCTTTGTCAGACACTGGCCACAGTGCGGAGAGTTTTTGGAATTTTGTGTTTCCAGAATTAAATTGTGACGAGTAGAAGATATTCCAATACCTGGTCAGCGGATCCTGCCCCAGACAACAAAGTGCTGGGTTTTCTCTGTGATAAGGGCGGGTTCTAAATGCGTTGATCAACAGCCCACTCACGTCAAGGAACGTGACATTGAAGTCAAATTAACCATAAAGAAGAGCAAGTGTAATATGATCCTCGATCAACAGTCCTCAAATATATATGTTCTCAAGTACGCCAGTTTTCATGAGGATAAAAAATAACAGAAACATAATCAAATACTGACAAGGAGGGAAGTCTGTAGTAGACAAGGATGTGGTATCGGGTTACACGTGTTTCCCCAGGTCCCCGTGGGTCTCGTGTTTGTGAATCAATTACATAAGTAAACATTGCAAGTATTCTTGAGGACTTGTTGACGTCGGGACTTTACTTTACCTCACGGACAAAACATACGAGTGAAAATATCACTTTGGTCCATCACGTGATAGCACTGGCTTCCATTTTGGAGCGTTGCACACTGTGAAACAGACCCTGGTGAAGATTTCAATGTCCCAACTTTCGTATGATTCACCTTTTTTTCCAGTTTTTGCAGTTTATTCCATAAATGAAGCCACACTTTAAAACATATGACCTTTAGTTTTGGACGCACAAACGCTATCGCTATGGATACTAAAACCTGATGGGTAGAAGTTCCCCGGTAGGACTTCCAAAGTCTATAGCGCAGTACACAGCCTCATTGAAGTTCAGGGCGGTAGGGTAGTCTAGGTGTTAAGAGTCTCCTCGTCACGCTCAAGACGCGGGTTCGTTTCCCATATGGGCACAATGTGTATAGTCCATTTCTGGTGTCCCCCGGCGTGATATTGCAGGAGTAATGCTAACACGGCGTGAAAATAAACTCACTCACTTAAGCAACTTTACTCTCTTTTTAACACAAAAGTTACGGAACGTGAGCCTGGTACTGACATTATCATCTGACGTAGCTCACAAAAATACACGAGTGTTAACACGTCATTGTTGCTAAGGAAAATATATTTAAATCCAACTTATATATCAGACAGTAATAATCTGCGTTGTATTAACCTCCCTGAGCGACAACTTGATGTCCTCAAGTCTTTAATGAGTTGCTGGTCGACTCAACTTGAGATGTACTCGCAAGGGCAGGTGCAGACTTCGGAATCTATTCCAATCAGAAGGGGAATATTCCAGGGTGATTCCTTTGGTCTTTTGCCATTTTTGTTTGTCAATAAATCCTTTGTCATCCCGGCCCTCCTCAGCACGGATCCCCAACACCGCTTACTCATCTCCCTTACATGGGTGACATTGAGCTCCTTGCCAAAGGAGATGCCAATTTGAAAGGGCAGGTTCACCTTGTCGAGCCTTTTTCTAATGATATTGGCATGACATTTTGACTCGACAAATTTAATATTCTTCATTTGAAACGTGGCAAGGTATTTACTGATGGATCAGTAAGGTTACAGCGGGGGTGGGGGTGGGGGAGTTACTGATCATCTTGTGGAAGATCAGGCCTACACCTATCTTGGAATGCAAGTTCGAGACAAGCTCCAGAATGTCAAGATTCAAGACAAACTTCGGGCCGTGTATAAAACTCGCTTAAAGAAAATCTGGAGCTCAGAACTTTAAAATGCACAAAACAAGGTCAAAGTCACCAATACTTTTGCTTTGCCAGTCCTTTCTTATTCCTTTGGAGTAGTTGATTGGACTACACAAGACATCCAGAGTCTTGACCGCCTGACCAGAAGGATCATGTCTGATAACAGAGCTCACCACCCTCGTTCCTATGGAATCCTGGAAGGGGACATTGTCGCGTTGTTGCATTGTCGCCCTCTGAAATACAAGCAAAATTAAACAAAACGCGACACGCGACATCGCGACATCGCGACAACGCGACATTTCGCCCATTTGTCGCATTGTCGCGATGTCGCGTGTGGCGTTTTGAATAATATAATTTTTCATTCCTCCAAAGGGCGACACGCGACATAGCAACAATTTTCAAGGTGAAAATATGTCGCGTTGTCGCGTGTCGCCCTATGTAAGATGTGTAAAAAAACAGCCTAAAAGTTTACTAAAACATGACACACGACAATGCGACAACGCGACATTTTGATGAAATGTCGCGTTGTCGCAATGTCGCGCGTCGCGCTTTTGTCGTAGGCACTTTGATGGGGTATGGGTTTTATCGGGAAATATAGACATGTTTGTATATTCTCTGAGTTAAGTTAAAGTTGTGTTATCTAAATCTAAATCACAGTGCTGACAATATACATGCAATATCAGCAGCTTATTATCATGACCATCAGCACAGCCATGTACAGATCCGCTGCCTGCGTGTAATTAACCCTAATGAACCTTATTAGAGTATGGCCGGCTGGCCACGGAAGTTTAACATTGTGGATGAGGTGCATGCTGGATACTGCAGGTTGACCATACATGTATCATAATACGATACAGGACAGCCTGGCAGTCAGTATAGTATATAGACAATGAATTCTTAATGTAAGGGGACTTGACCCTCGGACAGGGGCTAGGCGGATGGGCTGACGATCGCCTCTGTGATGCTGCCTGGCCGTTGCTGCACTATCATGTAATTACATACTTAGCTGACGAATAAAGTGTTGTGGACCCACTGATGGACTTTTGTGTTTGAAGAGACAATATCCCCCAAAACGCGTTAACCATCCCGGGATATATTGGTGGAGACAAGATCCCTGAACCTCTCTCCAAGAAGTTTTTCAGCAAATATCTGTCGAGATTCATCCACCCTGGGTCCACATCACAACAGAAGTCAAACAGGCACCACCATCAGGCTAAGTCTACGAGAACAGCCAGCCACCCAGCTTGTCAACTGAGTAACAATTTGCATTTTGGACGCTTATGAGATCCATCGTTTACAACTACAAAAAAGTGATAGTGTTTCATGGAACGCCGGTGTAAAAACAAGAACTGGTCCGTTGACGCTCCACCGTACACAGATTCAAGCAACACCTGTACGACGTCCTCCTTCTTCCATATCCTGTGTCTGTGTAAAGAAACTCAAAGACTGATTCCAAGACGAAGAGGTCACCTCATCTACCATGTGTTATTGACATTGTGACTTTTAGTGGACTGTGCTTTGTTCTGTGAATTTGTAATTGTTCTGTGATTTCCACGATTGTATCCTACAGGGTGAGTGTTTATACCATTTAGTTCATTCTTTAAAGTACAATGCCTCTCTTTTCGTTTAAATCTACTAAATCTGACGACGGGTCCTCCAGTCCATCCTGTTTTCCCAGGAGGGTCCTCCGAAAGTCTAAACGTACAACTACCGCCACTCGCACATTCTCTCCATCAGCCTCCCCTCAGCCTACCACCTCTAGTCCCGGTAATCACCCATGTCGAATTCACAATCCCCACTGTGATAACCGTTGTTGCTCTCCCCCTCAATGTTCCTCCCCGCCCGTAGAACGCCCCGCTGACCATTCCCAACCCCATGTCTGCTGCACAACCCTCCCAATGCCACTGTTTGATGGACATGATCCCCGCTCTGCATCTTCCTGGCTAAGCAGATTCCAGAAATTTGTTAATATTCAAAATTTCGCTGAAGAAAAAATCATTAACGTTTTCCCCCTATATTTATCGGAATCTGCGCTGATTTGGTATGAAGGACTTCCCCGTAAAGACAATATGACATGGCCCGAACTCAAACAATCTTTTCTCAAATGGTATGGCCGCACATCTATCCAAATTATAAATCGTAAAAATGCCCTTATCGACAGGAAACAAAAAGAGCATGAGGACTTTCGATTATTTCTTCAATCAATTCGGCATGAGGCATCCCTTTTGAAATGTAACGATGACCAATTCATAAAAGACCTCATTTTCAGAAATTCCCTTCCTCATATCGTTCAATCTATTGCCACCAGACGCCATGGCACTTTGTCCGATATGATAGAAAGTGCCCAGGTAGCAGAGGACACATACCAAATGTCTGGTATGGATGGAATCATGTCTCTCATCTTATCCATTAAAGTTAAGCTGGACAGATTACATGAAGGGCAGCAGAAGCCAACTAATGACTTTCAACCCTCCCCCAGCAATGCATTCCCCAACCCCTCACTACCCCCTGCCATCACCCAGTTTTCCCCGTCCCACCACCTCCCATCCCACCCCCAGTGTGTCATGCCCACAGACACCCATACATGTGCATCCACTGTGGGTTATACCATCTCAGTCCCCCAGAGTGTCGCCTCCACCCCCTCAACTTATTTCCGACACCGCTTATTACCTTCTTTGTAAATGTGTACCGTTTCATGACCCTGTTCTGTATGCTCTCTATCGTAGCATACACCTGTGTGTCTATGTTCCATCAAAGTAATTGTCTGTCCTCCTGGCCACCGCTTTCTAATATGTACTGAAGCATATATGTATGTATTCATGGGCCGTTGTTTGATTAATGTTTGGTGTTGGAAGATGTGTTTGAAATATGTCTGAGATTGATTTGCCATGCTTTGCTTTTCATGGTAGTGTTGTGCCCATAAGCTGGAATATGATGTTTTTGATATATATCTAATTGTGTTGATGATATGATGTTAATAGGACTTGAAAGTGCGTTTTGAATGGTGTGACGAGTGTAGATGAGAACGTGTGCGTGCGTGTGTGTGTGTGTGTATGTGTGTGCGCGCGTGAGAGTGAGTGAGGGGCTGTTGTTGACTGGTATTTTAGATAGAACATGAGAGAGAAGAATTGCGCGCGCAAGAGTGTGTATGTGTATGTGTGACAGAGAGAGAGACAGGCGAGAGACCGTTTGTGTGTGTTAAAATGCAAGGAGAGTTTAAGTTTGATTTGAATGGTGTGACGTGAGTACATGAGAACGTGTGTGTGCGCGAGCGAGAGCGACAGAGAGAGAAAGAAAGAGAAGGCGAGAAAGAATGGGAAAGAGTGTTGATGTCGAGATAGAACAGACGAGAGAGAGAGTGAGTGTGTGTTAAAATAAGTATGCTATGAATAGTGTGAGAAAGTGCGCATGTGTGTGTGTGAGAGAGAGAGTGTGAGGGAAAGAGCAAATTGACTCTTATTTTATTGCTAGAAGGATACAAAATGTTGATGTGTGTGAGTGAATGTGTGTGTTAAAATAAGTATGATATGAATAGTGTGAGAACTGTTGAGGTGCGTGAGTGTGTGTGTGTGTGTATGTGTGTGTCTTCAAATATAAGAAGAGTTTCATCTTTATATTGTATGGAAGCTTGACTAATATTTAGGAATTTGTTGTCCATGCATAGCATAAAATGTGCGCCGAAACATGCAATCTTTCACCTGAATTTCTTGAATGTATTTGTAATACAGCGCTACTTAAGCTTAATCAAGCAAATTATTCTGTCATTTATGTTATTGTTTTAAAAAGAAAAACAGAAAAATGGTTCCACGACACAAATCTTTATATGTCCTATACAAATCTTCTCACAAATGTTGTCATTCTTATGTCGATATTCCTGTCAGCAAACCTCAGCTGAAATCATGTTTTCAATTTTGCGATTATCAGGGTGTCTTTTTAACAATGTCGGTATTATAGAGCTTATCACTACTACTGAGAAATTTGTGTAATTATTGTCACATCAGCTAACCTGTGATGTTATTTGGCAATTTGAAACAATATCATAACTTTTCGCATAGGTGACGTATAATGTATCTAATGTATTTTGTAACTTAATCGCTACCTCATTCACAATGCCTATAAGGACGTGGGACACGTCCTTCTTCACAGAAAGGGCGTATGTCGTAGGCACTTTGATGGGGTATGGGTTTTATCGGGAAATATAGACATGTTTGTATATACTCTGAGTTAAGTTAATCACAGTGCTGACAATATACATGAAATATCAGCAGCTTATTATCATGACCATCAGCACAGCCATGTGCAGATCCGCTGCCTGCGTGTAATTAACCTTAATGAACCTAAGAGTATGGCCGGCTGGCCACGGAAGTTTAACATTGTGGATGAGGTGCATGCTGGATACTGCAGGTTGACCATACATGTATCATAATACGATACAGGACAGCCTGGCAGTCAGTATAGTATATAGACAATGAATTCTTAATGTAACGGGACTTGACCCTCGGACAGGGGCTAGGCAGATGGGCTGACGATCGCCTCTGTGATGCTGTCTGGCCGTTGCTGCACTATCATGTAATTACATACTTAGCTGACGAATTAAGTGTTGTGGACCCACTGATGGACTTTTGTGTTTGAAGAGACAATATCCCCCAAAACGCGTTAACCAGCCCGGGATACTTTGTTAAAATATTGAGTATAGTATGTCTTATAACATATGACTAAAACGCGACACGCAACACGCGACACGCGACAATGCGACATATTATATGTCGCGTTGTCGCGCGTCGCGTTTTCGCCCTTTTCGATTACCGGTGCGCATGTGTAGAAAGTCAATTAGTCTACGCATGCGCAGACAATGTTATTCTCTATTTCAGACTTCACTGGTCTTTTGTTACCTCCAATGGTTTTTACAATGAAGTTGTGCTCGTAATGGCAATGGGGGCTGCTTTTCTTGAACTTAATGGAAATCTTTCATTGTTGCTTTGAAAATTATTGTATATATTGTAAATGTATTTGGCCAATCAAGTGTTTTTTAGCAGCAAGACAAATCATAAGCGCTACTATTCATTGTAATCACCCACACGGTGGCCCTGTCATTCAAGGCGAGGCAATTTGCTATGCAGGGTTGTGTCTCTTAGTCACACTAGATAACTATGATCATAGGTTCGAATCCCAGCACCATACACATTCATCACTTTGAACATTTCACCTATATCAAGCTCACAGGTTGTGAAAAAACTCAAATATTGTTAAAATTCAGGCCACATCGGCATAAACATCAGGTGAAGTCCCCCAATGGGTCACTATGTTCGACAGTGTGGCTCCTGATAGAGTTTCTTGGTACAGTTGACGCTGATGAATTTGTCCGACATCTGCCTCTGTTCAACCAGCAGTGGATGGATACCAGGTAGAATGAGATGGTAATATCACTTATTCATCCAGCACCTCAAAGACAGTTTAGGTCGGCTTTGAACGTGATATTCTTCTTGGGAAAACGCCATACAAATGGACTGTTATCATTATGATATTAGAATCGATGAAATCGCTTAGCAGAGTTGCGTACCCTTGGAGTGGCAGAATCCAACCCTCCCTCTCTCACTCCGCTCCGCTCCACTCCTCTCAGATCTTCTCCAACCCGCACCTCCTCTCCTCTCCGCTCCACTCCTCCCCTCTCCTCTCCTCTCCGCTCCTCTCCTCCCCTCTCCTCTCCTCTCCTCTCCGCACCTCTCCTCTCCGCTCCTCTCCTCTCCTCTCCGCACCTCTCCTCTCCGCTCCGCTCCTCCCCTCTACACTCTTCTCCTGTCCGCTCCACTCCACTGTCACTCCTCACTCACTCACTCACTCAAGGTTTAGGGAACTTGGTAAATTAGCAAGATATTTCATTACAATAATGTGTTTTGTCTGTTTTTCAATTCTATTTGAATCCTATATTATTTATAATAATAATAATATACCAAGCGATACACATGTACTTGTATCGTTTCAAACATACACCTACTCAATCATAATAATTTTCAGCAAAATGGCCAGTTTCAACAAATCCATTCCATTAACCAAGAACTCTTAACCCACAGACTTCACGGCCACAATTATTATTACTCGATCCCTGTGTATCTTATAGCCCTTTTTAAAACATCTAAACATAATCATCCTTGTAACAGTTTTGACATTCCACGGTAACTAATAAAACGCGACACGAGGCAATGCAACAACGCGACATTTTGATGAAATGTCGCGTTGTCGCGCGTCGCGTGTCGCGCTTTGTTCAAATATTGAGTATAGTATGTATTATACCGTATTTGACTAAAACGCGACACGCGACAATGCGACAACGCTACATTTTGATGAAATGTCGCGTTGTCGCATTGTCGCGTGTCGCGCTTTGTTAAAATATTGATTATAGTATGCATTATATAACCACAGGAGTTCGAATCACTGTTTGGACAATACAAATAAAAGTCTAGACTTTTGCAATTGTATATTGTTGTTTTTTATGTTATGATTAACTTATATTTCAAATTTGAACGAGATCGGTGAAGAAATGAATTTTTAAGAAAATTCTACCGCTACACTCATTACATACAATACTCAAAGGGTGACACTGGCGATGCTCAAAACCTTATCGAAAACCGGACAGCCCGACTATTTTAACGTGCGGTTCAATCAAAACTTGCGTTTTTCACCAAAAAATGTTTTGGGCTTGTATTCTTTTACCTTTCTGCTCATTGTATTCAATTTGTCTACCCGCTTTTGATTTTGAACACTGACCCTCGCATTAGCACTACCCTCTGCTTTGAACAAATGTCTGGCCTCTCTTCGGTAAACATCGACAGTTTCCGTAAATCTTTCCGTGTACGAAAACGTTATTTATGCAGGTTCGAGACACGAAAATCGTTACAATAACAAAGACCCCATTTTCAACACCGACATGTACGTTGATATTTCCTGCCATCTCGCTATTGTGTCAAAATCGTACACATAAAACATGGTTCTGAACGACCACATTGATTGAATATAGTTAGCATCTTTATTTTAACATAGTTGATGACGTATAATTCGATGATTTGGTCCCAGTTTCTCCTGTTGTATGCTGGAAATAAACTGAACACCCAGTAATAGTAACTAGAAATTTGTTGTTTACAATCAGCTCACCTTGTTTACCGAGTCATGGGTAATAAGTGAACAAATTTCTGTATACGTTTGTATAATATATTCCAGAACGTATGTATTTAATGATACCTACATTACTATAATGTAAGTATGAACATGCCGTACAGAGGCATGATGTCGACACCAGAAAGGTGTATATGTTATCAGGTGTTTGTGTTGACATAGTAAGTAAACAAATCTAAGTAGTCAGAAATACATTCTTCACTGGGTCGCCGGTCTGGACGTACAAAACGTTTCAAATATCTACACCGGAGATACCAACAGGTAGGGAACTTGAACTTCATCTTGATGTTTTTGATCGTGAAATATATTTTGTTTTATTGACATTCAAGAGATATACAGTGTGTGTTTAGAAACTTGATGTGGTTCTGCTGTTGAGTAGGCACCACTCAGAATTACATTTATTTGGATTTGGTTTCAAGCTTATAAGTTACTCTTCCAAATTGAGGTGTACAACATACTTTTTTTCAGTTTAAGGCCGAATTGTGTTCATTGTGATATATACTCTTCAATAAAAGAAACTTGACATAGGAAAAAAAATGAATTTTAGGAAAATGTTTAACACAAACCAATCCATGCTGAATCCATACAGGAGACTATCTGGTGTATGTTCATGTTTGGTAGAAGCGTCATGGTCGATTTCTGTACAAAAAGAATATACATAATTCGGAAAATATATATATATTTGTCTATACAGAGGCGGGGGTCATCTGTCGAGAGGGCCTGATTGAGAGAGATAGTAACACCTTTATTTGTCTATACAGAGGTGGAGGTCATCTGTCGAGAGGGTCTGATGGAGAGAGATAGTAACACCTGTATTTGTCTATACAGAGGCGGGGGTCATCTGTCGAGAGGGCCTGACTGAGAGAGATAGTAACACCTGTATTTGTCTATAGAGAGGTGGAGGTCACCTGTCGAGAGGGCCTGATTGAGAAAGATAGTAACACCTGTATTTGTCTATACAGAGGTGGAGGTCATCTGTCGAGAGGGCCTGATTGAGAGAGATAGCAACACCTGTATTTGTCTATAGAGAGGTGGAGGTCACCTGTCGAGAGGGCCTGATTGAGAAAGATAGTAACACCTGTATTTGTCTATACAGAGGTGGAGGTCACCTGTCGAGAGAGTCTGATTGAGAGAGATAGTAACACCTGTATTTGTCTATACAGAGGTGGAGGTCATCTGTCGAGAGGGCCTGACTGAGAGAGATAGTAACAACTGTATTTGTCTATAGAGAGGTGGAGGTCCTCTGTCGAGAGGGCTTGATTGAGAGAGATAGTAACAACTGTATTTGTCTATACAGAGGTGGAGGTCATCTGTCGAGAGAGTCTGATTGAGAGAGATAGTAACACCTGTATTTGTCTATACAGAGGTGGAGGTCATCTGTCGAGAGGGCCTGATTGAGAGAGATAGTAACACCAGTATTTGTCTATACAGAGGTGGAGGTCATCTTTAGAGAGGGCCTGATGGAGAGAGATAGTAACACCTGTATTTGTCTATACAGAGTCGGGGGTCATCTGTCGAGAGGGCCTGATGGAGAGAGATAGTAACACCAGTATTTGTCTATAGAGAGGTGGAGGTCATCTGCAGAGAGGGCCTGATGGAGAGAGACAGTAACACCTGTATTTGTCTATACAGAGGTGGAGGTCATCTGTCGAGAGGGCCTGATTGAGAGAGATAGTAACAACTGTATTTGTCTATAGAGAGGTGGAGGTCATCCGTAGAGAGGGCCTGATTGAGAGAGATAGTAACACCTGTATTTGTCTATAGAGAGGTGGAGGTCATCTGTCGAGAGGGCCAGATTGAGAGAGATAGTAACACCTGTATTTGTCTATACAGAGGTGGAGGTCATCTGTCGAGAGGGCCAGATTGAGAGAGAGTGCACGAAGGATGACCTGGAAGACAATGGATTCAGCTGTGATGGTATGTACAGTGGTATTACATCTCACCGGGCGCTGGACTTCGTAAGTTATGTCATCAATATTTTGTTTGAATGAATAGATATGCAGGTGTCCTTGTTTCCACTTTGTGTTCATCTGATGAAGCAGTGTTAGAAATGATACCAACGTTATTTTAATTGAAGACATGTAACGTAAGTCACTTTAACAAGTTTAGAGATACACTTTGTCCTTTGCCAGTAAGAAACCAAGTTGGTTATATTCGACATTGGAACATGAAGCGCCTTCAGTAGCTTTCTAAACAAGACTGCATCTAAAAAAACAATAGCCTATATTCATAACACCTGCTGCAGCAGTATGATGAAGTAGGTGCAGCTGACGGCCAGTGTTGTAGTGTATCAGACCATCTCCGTAACTTCATTGTATATTTCTACTGTGAGAAGAAGCAACAGAATGCTACTAAATTGTACCCCCCCCCCCTTACCCCCTGTACTATGATGCCCTCGAATTAATTAAACTGCCCTCCCATGAACAGCTGAAGTACGTCTTTGCATGTACCTAAAGAGCAACACGACGTGCAGCAACTTTGTTGCATAATGACTGCAGAAGTGATTTGCTTCACAATATCTAATCAGCAAAGTAAATGTTCCTGAATCATCTAACGTCAGCAACCCCTGCTCCCCTGGCAACGTCTGTGACCGCGCCCACCCCTCTGACTCCACCAAGTTCATCCACTGCGACTCCCAGGGCAACATGTATGTGACACAATGTCCCGGCAAAACTCAGTACAACCCTGACGCAATCAGCTGTGGGTCTGAACCAGTCCAGGGAGGGGTGTCCTGTGACGTATCCAATCGTTGCACACAAAAAAATATTGCCAATGGTAAATTCTACTTCCCCTACCCTCCCAACCCCTCCAAGTACATCCAGTGTGATGCCTCCGGGAATTCGTGGATCAGGGACTGCCCCGCTGATCTGGTGTGGAACTCTGCTCTCAACACTTGCTACTACAGGATGGGATCAGCTCAGCAGCCGGCACAGGAACCGGTAAAGGAACCCTCTGGCCATACTACCAGTGTCCCCCCACCTGCAGCTACGACCGACGCAAACCCTTGCAACAGCAACAACAACGGTCAAATATTCCCGCACACAGACCGCACCAAGTACATCACGTGTACAAACAACGGCGTTGCCGTTGTCCAGTCGTGTGCGCCGCCCGTCGTGTACTACGACACCATCAAGACATGCAACTGGGCTTAGCTGGCAATGTTTGAACCCACGAGTAACCCTTCAGTTCTGTCAATTAACGTAATCATCTAACATTCTACTGTTCACCATCAAACACAGATTTTGTGAATAAATATAAATCCATTATCTGTAAGTGTATTCCTATTTTTTTTAATACACAATCATGGAAATATGTTCCTGTTGCTATATAATACTACATAGGCCTACTACCCTATATATTGAATATATAGGAGTTTAGGCCAAGAATCATATACATATGTTATCCCCTATATATTGAATATATAGGAGTTTAGGCCAACAATTATGTACATATATACATGTACTCCCCTATATCTTGAATATATAGGAGTTTAGGCCAACAATCATGTACATATATACTCCCCTATATATTGAATATATAGGAGTTTAGGCCAACAATCATATACATATATACTCCCCTATATATTGAACATACAGGAGTTTAGGCCAACAATTATGTACATATATACTCCCCTATATATTGAATATATAGGTGTTTAGACTCCAACAATATATACATATATACTCCCTATATATTGAATATATAGGAGCCAACAATCATATATATATATACTCCCTATATATTGAATATATAGGAGTTTAGGCCAACAATCATGTACATATATACTCCCCTATATATTGAATATATAGGAGTTTAGGCCAACAATCATGTACATATATACTCCCCTATATATTAAATATATAGGAGTTTAGGCCAACAATCATGTACATATATACTCCCCTATATATTGAATATATAGGAGTTTAGGCCAACAATCATGTACATATATACTCCCCTATATATTGAATATATAGGAGTTTAGGCCAACAATCATGTACATATATACTCCCCTATATATCGAATATATAGGAGTTTAGGCCAACAATTATGTACATATATACTCCCCTATATATTGAATATATAGGAGTTTAGGCCAACAATCATGTACATATATACTCCCCTATATATTGAATATATAGGAGTTTATGCCAACAATCATGTACATATATACTCCCCTATATATTGAATATATAGGAGTTTAGGCCAACAATCATATACATATATACTCCCCTATATCTTGAATATATAGGAGTTTATGCCAACAATCATGTACATATATACTCCCCTATATATTAAATATATAGGAGTTTAGGCCAACAATCATGTACATATATACTCCCCTATATATTGAATATATAGGAGTTTAGGCCAACAATCATGTACATATATACTCCCCTATATATTGAATATATAGGAGTTTAGGCCAACAATTATGTACATATATACTCCCCTATATATTGAATATATAGGAGTTTAGGCCAACAATCATGTACATATATACTCCCCTATATATTGAATATATAGGAGTTTAGGCCAACAATCATGTACATATATACTCCCCTATATATTGAATATATAGGAGTTTAGGCCAACAATTATGTACATATATACATGTACTCCCCTATATATTGAATATATAGGAGTTTAGGCCAACAATCATATACATATATACTCCCCTATATATTGAATATATAGGAGTTTATGCCAACAATCATGTACATATATACTCCCCTATATATTAAATATATAGGAGTTTAGGCAATGAAGCAATCATACGAATATATACTGCCTCTATATAATGAACGTATGGGAGTTTAGGCCAGCAATTGCGAAGTAAGAAGAGCTGTGCGTATCAGGACACTTGTTCTGCAAGGTCTAGACTTGGATATGTGCTCGCTCGTCTATCATTACAGCTGTACTGCCGTAGGACGGACATACACACATACCAACAGGCGCAGTGCGTAGTTATCGTAGGTAACGTTACGTAATTGTGCGGGTCACTGATTGGCTGTTCAAGTCATATGATGCACCATGTAGATAGAATCTTGTATGAGTGAGTGAATAAACGTAACACTGGCAATATTTCGGCCATGGTGTGAGGGTATTGTACGAATAGATATGGGCCTATATACATAACGAGCTATACAGGATCTCTGTCAAATCAGACTCACTTTTCACTACATATTTTATAATGAAACAGCTTTTAAATCTCGATAACTTGTTGTTGCCATAAGAAGAATTAATTGAAGAGGTGAAGGTCGAATTTCACATGTAAATGTTATGTTCTGACATGTTCACTCGGATCTGTTGTTTATGCACGTGCATGCTCAGTTTGATAAACTTGGCCCAGACATTAGGTTGAACTTCTAGTCTATTGATTGACTTTATACAATAAAGCGCTGATTTATCCACGAAGAACAGTCTCCATGTTTGTATGACAAAACAGGATGATTTCATCTTTCCAATACTTGACTTTCCCTTCATGTTGAACAATATTCCAACAGCACTAGCCTTTTGTGCTCCCATTTCACAACATTTGATGTACATGTGAGCATGTACAATTATCAATATTTCCAACTCGAAAATAGTTTGATAAAGTTTAACACTTCAGGTCTAGGTAAAGCTTTCCAATTGTACACATCAGTAAGAAAAGTTCATTTCCGACGCACTTCTTTATTTTGACTTGTACCATACTATCCCGTCTTTTCTTTTCCGAGATGAACAGTTGACTAGCCTTAACATAAATATGGCATTATTCATACCTGATGATTCATGTTTATGATATATACTAAGCAGTAACAGAAATGTCAGTTTGGAATTTTCCTTCGCAGTAACGGATAACTGTAAACTCACTTAATGGTTTGATTGTATATTTTTGACAACATCTCCAACTGTACCTGAGCAAAGACATTCCTTCCCAAACTCAGAATTGAACCCAGGAAATGGTCTCAAAAACGCAACCTGATCTCGGAGATGGTACGGTGTTCTCCATGTTTTTCATGCAAATCATGCTGCACGTGCTGTTCACAAGGACCAGCCCTATAAAATGCAAACGGAACCTGGTTGAAACATTCACATTACAACGTCAGCAGGATGCCGCGACTCACGATAGCTCAGAGGAACCAGGCGCTAGGAAGACTTTAAGCTGGCCACACTGCACAAGCCGTTGCCAATCACTTCCAGGTCAACGTTCGGACCATCTACAGGCTGCAGCAACGTTTCCGGGCCACCAACACCACAAATGATCGCCCCCGTACTGACAGACCAAGGGTGACCACAAGACGACAAGACCGCCATGTTGTGCGACAGCATGTACAGAATCCCTTCATGTAGGCATCCGAAACAGCACGCCAGACAGTGGGAACACACGGAAGACCAATCAGTACTGATACAGTACGCCGACGTCTTAACAGCGGGAACCTCCACTGCCGTAGACCTTACCGTGGACCTATCCTCACCCCTCGTCATCGGCGTGAACGTCTACAGTTTGCCCTACAACACCAAAACTGGCGATACAGGCAATGGAGAACTGTTCTGTTCACAGAGTCGGTAATGCGTATCAACTGCAGATGGCAGAACAGGAATATGGCGACGACGTGGCCAGCGTTACTCAGACCAATGTGTTATGGAAATAGACTCATGGGGAGGTGCAAGCATCATGGTATGGGTTGGAATAGGCCTGAACCAGAGAGTGGGTCCTGTGGTGTTCCAGAACTTTGGTCCAGGGAGAGAAGGCGGCATCACAGCGGTGCACTACATCGACCAAGGTCTCAGGCCCCACGTCATACCACATTTCGCATGTCACCGTAACAACATTTTCCAGCATGATAACGCCCGGGCCCATACTGCCAGAGCTACACACGACTTCCTACAGCAGAACGGTGCCAACATTATGCAGTCGCCAGCCCTTAGTCCTGATTAAAACCCAATTGAACATCTTTGGGATGAAATTCAGAGGAGCCTGAATAATGTCATACCAAGGCCGAACACAGCTGATTTATTGAGTCAGGCCTTTCTCAGAGTGTGGTTCCAGGTGCCAATGGCCTTCATCAATTGATTGGTGCACTCCATGCATAGACGCAGTGCTGCAGTTATTGACGCTCGTGGTCACACTAGATACCGAAGTCAAGAGTCTGAATGGCCTGCAAACGTTCACGTAATGTATTGGAATTGTGCTGTGTTATTCATTGATGTGTCAAGATATTGTACCCAAAAAATGTTTTTGATCCGCTTATTATGTCCATTTCTATAATGCTTTGATTACAGTGCCTATCTAAGTTTGAATTCGTTCAGGCGTTCAGAGTATAGTATAGGCGTACTAATATTTGTACAATCAAGAGATTTCTTAAGGATGTACGCAGAAATGTGGTTGAATTGAATTGTGTGTGGAAGTCGCGGTACCTGAGGGGGTTAGATCGCTGACTTTGTGTGCTGGGGCCAAGATGCCTTAGTGTGAGAGTGTGGGTTCGTATCCCGTATTCGACTCCACCAAGAGAGGGTCTCGAAACTGTACTTTCGTCAGAAACTGTAATTCAAAATATAACACAATAGCTGATATTGATTCTATACTATGACATGTACATAGTGTAATAGCTGATAGTGACTCTATATCACGACACGTACATAGTGTAATAGCTGATAGTGACTCTATATCACGACACGTACATATGTGTAACAGCTGATAGTGACTCTATACCACGACACGTACATAGTTTAGTAAGTGATAGTGACTCTTTATCACGACACGTACATATGTGTAATAGCGGATCGTGACTCTATATGACGACACGTACATTTGTGTAATAGCTGATACTGATTCTATATCACGACACGTATATATGTGTAATAGCTGACAGTGACTATATCACGACACGTACATAGTGTAATAACTGATAGTGACTCTATATCACGACACGTACATATGTGTAATAGCAGAGAGAGACTATATCACGACACGTACATAGTGTGATAACTGATAGTGACTCTATATCACGACACGTACATATGTGTAATAGCAGAGAGAGACTCTATATGACGACACGTACATATGTGTAATTGCTGATAGTGACTCTATATCACGACACGTACATATCTGTAATAGCTGATAGTGACTCTATATCACGAAACGTACATATGTGTAATAGCTGATAGTGACTCTATATCACGACACGTACTTAGTGTAATAGCTGTGAGCGACTGTATTTCACGACACGTACATATCTGTAATAGCTGATAGTGACTCTATATCACGACACGTACATATGTGTACTAACTGATAGAGACTCTATATCACGACACGTACATATGTGTCACAGCTGATAGTGACTCTATATCACGACACGTATATATGTGTAATAGCTGATAGTGACTATATCACGACACGTACATAGTGTACTAACTGATAGTGACTCTATATCACGACACGTACATATCTGTAATATAGCTGATAGTGACTCTATATCACGAAACGTACATATGTCTAATAGCAGAGAGAGACTCTATATCACGACACGTACATAGTGTAATAGCTGATAGTGACTCTATTTCACGACACGTACATATGTGTAATAGCTGATAGTGACTCTATATCACGACACGCACGTATGTGAAATAGCTGATAGTGACTCTATATCACGAAACGTACATATGTGTAATAGCTGATAGTGACTCTATATCACCTAACGTACATAGTTTAACAGCTGAGGGTGACTCTATTTCACGACACGTACATAGTGTAATAGCTGATAGTGACTATATATCAAGACACGTACATATGTGTAATAGCCGATAGTGACTCTATATTATGACACGTACATATTGTAAAAGCTGATAGTGACTCTATATCACGACACGTACAAAGTGCAATAACTGATAGTGACTCTTTATCACGACACGTACATATCTGTAATATAGCTGATAGTGACTCTATATCAAGAAACGTACATATGTGTAATAGCTGAGAGTGACTCCATATCACGACACGTACATAGTGTAATAGCTGATAGCGACTGTATTTCACGACATGTACATATCTGTAATACCTGATAGTGACTCTATATGACGACACGTACATATGTGTAATAGCTGATAGTGACTCTATATCTCGACACGTACATATGTGTAATCGCTGATAGTGTCTCTATATCATGAAACGTATACATGTGTAATAGCTGATAGTGACTCTATATCACGGCACGTACATAGTGTAACATCTGATAGTGACTCTATATCACGACATGTATATATGCGTAATATCTGATAGTGACTCTATATGACGACATGTAGAAAGTGTACTAGCTGATGGTGACTCTATATCACGACACGTACATATGTGTAATAGCTGATAGTGACTATATCACGACATGTACAAAGTGTAATAGCTGATAATGACTATATATCATGACACGTACATATGTGTAATAGCTGATAGTGACTCTACATCATGATTCGTTCATATCTGTAATAGCTGATAGTGACTCTATATCAAGACACGTACATAGTGTAATAACTGATAGTGACTCTTTATCACGACATGTACATATCATTAATAGCTGATAGTGACTCTATATGACGACACGTACATGTGCGTAATAGCTGATAGTGACTCTATATCACGACACGTACATAGTGTAATAGTTGATAGCGACTGTATTTCACGACACGTACATATGTGTAATATCTGATAGTGACTCTATATCACGAAACTTACATATGTGTAATAGCTGATAATGGCTCTCTATGACGACACGTACATATGTGTAATAGCTGATAGTGACTATTTCATGACATGTACATAGTGTAATACCTGATAGTGACTCTATATAACAACACGTACATATGTGTAATAGCTGATAGTGACTCTATTTCACGACACGTACATAGTGTAACAGCTGATATTGACTCTGTGACGAAACGTTCATATCTGTAATAGCTGATAGTGATTCTATATGACGACACGTACATATGTGTAATAGCTGATAGTGACTCTCTATGACGACACGTACATATGTGTAATAGCTGAAAGTGACACTATATGACGAAACGCACATATGCGTAATAGCTGATAGTGACTCTACATTATGAAACGTACATATGTGTAATAGCTGATAGTGAATCTATATCACGACACGTACATATGTGTAATAGCAGAGAGAGACTCTATATGACGACACGTACATATGTGTAATAGCTGATAGTGACTCTATATCACGAAACTTACATATGTGTAATAGCTGATAGTGACTCTATATCACGACACGTACATATCTGTAATAGCTGATAGTGACTCTATATTACGACACGTACATATGTGTAATAGCTGATAGTGACTCTATATCACGACACGTACTTAGTGTAATTGCTGATAGTGACTCTATATCACGACACGTACATATCTGTAATAGCTGATAGTGACTCTATATCACGACACGTACATATCTGTAATAGCTGATAGTGACTCTATATCACGAAACGTACATATGTGTAATAGCAGAGAGAGACTCTATATCACGACACGTACATATGTGTAATAGCTGATAGTGACTCTATATCACGAAACTTACATATGTGTAATATCTGATAGTGACTCTATATCACGACACGTACATATGTGTAATAGCTGATAGTGACTCTATATCACGAAACGTACATATGTGTAATAGCTGATAGTGACTCTATATGACGACACGTACATATGTGTAATAGCTGATAGTGACTATATCACGACACGTACATAGTGTAACAGCTGCTATTGACTCTGTGACGAAACGTTCATACCTGTAATAGCTGATAGTGATTCTATATGACGACACGTACATATGTGTAATAGCTGATAGTGACTCTATATCACGAAACGTACATATGTGTAATAGCTGATAGTGACTCTATATGACGACACGTACATATGTGTAATAGCTGATAGTGACTATATCACGACACGTACATAGTGTAACAGCTGCTATTGACTCTGTGACGAAACGTTCATACCTGTAATAGCTGATAGTGACTCTATATCACGACACGTACATATGTGTAACAGCTGATAGTTACTATATATCACGACACGTACATCTCTGTAATATAGCTGATAGTGACTCTATATGACGACACGTACATAGTGTAATAGCTGATAGTGACTCTATATCACGACACGTACATAGTTTAGTAAGTGATAGTGACTCTCTATGACGACACGTACATAGTGTAATAGCTGATAGTGACTCTATATCACGACACGTACATATGTGTAATAGTTGATAGTGACTCTCTATCACGACACGTACAAAGTGTAATAGTTGATAGTGACTCTATATCACGACAAGTACATGTCTGTAATAGTTGATAGTGACTCTATATGACGACACGTACATAGTGTAATAGCTGATAGTGACTCTACATTATGAAACGTACATATGTGTAATAGCCGATAGTGACTCTATATGTCGACACGTACATAGTGTAATAGCTGATAGTTACTCTACATTATGAAACGTACATATGTGTAATAGCTGATAGTGACTTTCTATCACGACGCGTACATATGTGTAACAGCTGATAGTGACTCTATATCACGAAACGTACATATGTGTAATAGCTGATAGTGACTCTATATGACGACACGTACATAGTGTAATAGCTGATAGTGACTCTACATTATGAAACGTACATATGTGTAATAGCTGATAGTGACTCTATTTGACGACACGTACTTAGTGTAATAGCTGATAGTGACTCTATATCACGACACGTACATATGTGTAATAGCTGATAGTGACTCTATATGACGACACGTACATAGTGTAATAGCTGATAGTGACTCTACATTATGAAACGTACATATGTGTAATTGCTGATAGTGACTCTATATGACGACACGTACTTAGTGTAATAGCTGATAGTGACTCTACATTATGAAACGTACATATGTGTAATAGCTGATAGTGACTCTCTATCACGACACGTACATATGTGTAGTAGCTGATAGTGACTCTCTATAACGACACGCACATATCTGTAATAGCTGATAGTGACTCTATACCACGACACGTACATAGTGTAATAGCTGATAGTGACTCTGTATCATGACGTGCATATGTGTAAAAAGTGCCAGTGAATCTGTATCAGGTACATGCAGGTACAAGCTTATAGCGATTCTGTATCAGGTACATGCAGGTACAAGCTTATAGCGATTCTGTATCATGACATGTACATGCAGGTACAAGCTGAAATCGCTCGTCTACTTTTGTGACACGTACAAGTGTGCTCAAGCTAATTGTGCTTCTGTATCTCCTCGTGCTACATGCTTGCCGTGCTATAAAACCATCAGGTGATAATATAGAAGATCATACCGTGTGTTATAAGTCGATCATATATATAGTGTGATGTCAGCGGGTCGTATATCACAGCTATTACCTGTGACGCGGTGGCCAGGAACGTCGGGACGCTCGGTCTTTATGGTGAAGTGGGATGGCGTATATTCTCAATGAAGTACGAACAATTTAGGGTAGGACTGTGGTTAGGGATGTGGGTAGAGATGTGGGTAGAGATGTTGATAGGGATATGGATAAGGGACTTTGGTAGAAGAGCTGGTAGAAATGTGAGAGTGATGTGAGAGGGTAGGGTGTAGGTAGGGTATGGGTAGAGTTTGGGTAGGGTATGGGTAGGGTGTAGGTAGGGTATGGGTATGGTGTAGGTAGGGTATGGGTAGAGTATGGTAGGGTATGGGTAGGGTGTAGGTAGGGTGTGGGTATGGTGTAGGTAGGGTATGGGTAGGGTGTGGGTAGAGTGTGGGTAGGGTGTAGGAAGAGTGTGGGTAGAGTAATGGGTAGGGTGTAGGTAGGGTGTGGTTAGGGTATGGGTAGGATATTGGTAGGCGTGAGTAGGAGTGGGTAGGGCGTTGGTAGGGTGTAGGTAGGGTATAGGTAGGGTGTAGGTAGGGTATGGGTAGGGTGTGGGTAGGGTTTAGGTAGGGTGTGGGTAGGGTATAGGTAGGGTATGGGTAGGATGTGGGTAAGGTGTGGGTAGGGTATAGGTAGTTATGGTAGGGTGTGGGTAAGGTGTGGGTAGGGTATAGGTAGGATGTTGGTAGGTGTGAGTAGGTGTAGGTAGGGTGTTGGTAGGGTGTAGGTTGGGTATGGGTAGGGTGTGGGTAGGGTAAAGGTAGGGTATGGGTAGGGTGTGGGTAGAGTATGGGTAGGGTGTGGGTAAGGTGTGGGTAGGGTATGGGTAGGGTGTAGGTAGGGTAAAGGTAGGGTATGGGTAGGGTGTGGGTAGAGTATGGGTAGGGTGTTGGTAGGGTGTGGGTAGGGTATGGGTAGGGTGTAGGTAGGGTAAAGGTAGGGTATGGGTAGGGTGTGGGTAGAGTATGGGTAGGGTGTTGGTAGGGTGTGGGTAGGGTATGGGTAGGGTGTAGGTAGGGTAAAGGTAGGGTATGGGTAGGGTGTGGGTAGAGTATGGGTAGGGCGTAGGTAGGGTATGGGTAGGGTGTGGGTAGGGTATAGGTAGGGTGTAGGTAAGGTATGGGTAGGGTGTGGGTAAGGTTTGGGTAGGGTATAGGTAGGGAGTGGGTAAGGTATTGGTAGGGTATAGGTAGGGTATTAGTAGGGTCTGGGTAGGGTATGGGTAGGGTGTGGGTAGGGTATGGGTAGGGTATGGGTAGGGGTATGGGTAGAGGTGTGGGTAAGGTGTTGATAGAAATTTATAGGTAGGGTGTGGGTAGAGTTATAGGTAGGGTATGGGTAGAAGTATAGGTAGGGTGTGGGTAGGGTCTGGGTAGGGTCTGGGTAGGGTGTGGGTAGGGTATGGGTAGGGTGTGGGTAGGGTATGGGTAGGGTGTGGGTAAGGTGTTGATAGGGTATAGGTAGGGTGTGGGTAGGTTATAGGTAGGGTATGGGTAGGATGTGGTAAGGTGTGGGTAGGGTATAGGTAGGTGTGGGTAGGGTATAGGCAGGGTATGGGTAGGGTGTGGTTAAGTGTGGGTAGGGTATAGGTATGGTGCGGGTGGGGTGTGGGAAAGGTATAGGTAGGGCGTGAGTAGGGTATAGGTAGGGTGTAGGTGGGGTATGGGTAGGGTGTGGGTAGGGTATTGGTAGGGTGTGGGTAGGGTATAGGTATGGTATGGGTAGGGTGTGGTAAGGTGTGGGTAGGGTATAGGTATGGTGTGGGTGGGGTGTGGGAAGGGTATAGGTAGAGTGTGGGTAGGTATAGGTAGGGTATGGAGAGGGTATTGGTAAGGTGTGGGTAGGTTTTAGGTAGGGTGTTGGTAGGGTATGGGTATGGTGTTGGTAAGGTGTGGGTAGGTTATAGGTAAGGTGTTGGTAGGGTACAGGTAGGGTACGGGTAGGGAGTAGGTAGGGTATTGATAGGGTGTGGGTAAGCTACGGGTAGTGTGTGGGTATGGTGTGGGTAGCGTATAGGTAGTTTATAGGTGGGGTGTTGGTAAGGAATGGGTAGGGTGTTCGTAGGGTGTGGGTATTGTGTGGGTAGGTTATTAGTAGAGTATAGGTAGAGAGTGGATAGTTTGTGGGTAAGATGTGGGTAAGGTGTGGGTAGTGTGCGAGTGGGTAGGTTGTGGGTAGGGTGTGGGTAAGGTGTCGTTTGGGTATAGGTAGGGTATGGGTAGGGTATGGGTAGGGTATTGGTAGGGTATGGGTAGGGTATAGGCAGGGTATGGATAGGTGTTGGTAGGGTATTGGTAGGGTTTTGGTAGGGTGTGGGTAGGGTATTGGTAGGATGTGGGTAGGGTGTGGTTTGGGAATAGGTAGGGTATTGGTAGGGCATAGGTAGGGTATTAGTAGGGTCTGGGTAGGAGGTATAGGCAGGAGGTATGGATAGAGTGTTGGTAGAAATTATTGGTAGGGTGTGGAGTAAGTTGTGGGTAGGGTATAGGTAGAAATTAGGCAGGGTGTAGAGTAAGGTATGGGTAGGGTGTAGGTAGGGTATTGGTAGGGTGTGGGTAAGGTGTGGGTAGGGTATTGGTAGAGTATGGGTAGGGTGTAGGTAGGGTATGGGTAGGGTGTGGGTAAGGTGTGGGTATCGTATAGGTAGGTATGGGTGAGGTATTGGTTAGGAATGGGTAGAGTGTTGGTAGGGTGTTGATAGGGTGTGGGTAGGGTATGGGTAGGGTATAGGTAGAGAGTGGGTAGGGTGTGGGTAAGGTGTGGGTAAGGTGTGGATAGCGAGTGGGTAGGTTGTGGGAAGGGTGTGCGTAGGATGTTGGTAAGGTGTGGTTTGGGAATAGGTAGGGTATGGGTAGGGTATGGGTAGGGTATAGGCAGGGTATGGATAGGTGTTGGTAGAAAGTATTGGTAGGGTTTTGGTAGAGGTATGGTATGTATTGGTAGGATGTGGGTAAGGTGCAGGTAGAAAGTGGGTAGAAGTGTGGGTAAAGGTGTGGGAAGGAAGTGTGTAGAAAGGTAGGAATTGTGGTACTTGAAGTTTGTAGGGTTAATAGGTAAAGTGTGTGGGTAGAAGTGGGTAGGGTTTGGGTAGGGTATGGGTAGTGTATGGTTAGTGTGTGGGTAAGGTGTGGGTAGGGTATACGTAGGGTATGGGTAGGGTGCTGGTAGGGTCTGGTTAGGATTGGGTAGGTTGTGTGTAGGATTTGTGTAGGGTGTGTATATTATGTGTGTAGGGTGTGTGTAGGGTGTATGTATGGTGTGAGTAGGGTGTCTAAAGAGTGTGTGTACGGTGTGTGGATGGTGTGTGTATCTTATGTGTAGGGTGTGTGTAGGGTGTTAGAGTGGTTTGGATAGGTTGTGGGTAGGGTGTTAGTAGGGTGTGAGTAGGGTGTTTGTAGGGTGTGTGTAGGCTGTTGGTGTTGGTACGGTATATGTAGGGTGTTGGTAGGGTGTTGTTAGGGTGTTAGTAGGGTGTGTGTAGGGTGTGGGTAGGGTGTTGGTTGGGTGTGTGTTGGGTGTGTGTAGGGTGTGTGTAGGGTGTGTGTAGCGTTTTGGTAGGGTGTTTGTAGGTTGTGTGTAGGGTGTCTGTAGGGTGTGTGTATGGTGTGGGTAGCGTATAGGTAGGGTATGGGTGGGGTGTTGGTTAGGAATGGGTAGGGTGTTGGTAGGGTGTGGGTAGGGTATGGGTAGTGCATAGGTAGAGAGTGGGTAGGGTGTGGGTAAGGTTTGGGTAAGGTGTGGATAGCGAGTGGGTAGGTTGTGGGAAGGGTGTGCGTAGGATGTGGGTAAGGTGTGGTTTGGGAATAGGTAAGGTATGGGTAGGGTATGGGTAGAGTATAAACAGGGTATGGATAGGTGTTGGTAGGGTATTGGTAGGGTTTTGGTAGGGTGTGGGTAGGGTATTGGTAAGGTGTGGGTAGGGTGCGGGTAGAGAGTGGGTAGGGTGTGGGTAAGGTGTGGGAAGGAAGTGTGTAGAGAGAGGGTAGGGTGTGGGTAGGGTATGGGTAGGGTGTGGGTAGCGAGTGGGTAGGGTGTGGGTAAGGTGTGGGTAGAGAGTGGGTAGGGCGTGGGTAGAGAATGGGTAGGGTGTGGGTAGGGTATGGGTAGTGTATGGGTAGTGTGTGTGTACGGTGTGGGTAGGGTATACGTAGGGTATGGGTAGGGTGCTAGTCGGGTCTGGTTAGGGTATGGGTAGGTTTTGAGTAGGATTTGTGTAGGGTGTGTGTATTGTGTGTGTAGGGTGTGGGTAGGGTGTATGTATGGTGTGAGTAGGGTGTCTATAGGGTGGTGTAGGTTGTGTGGATGGTGTGTGTATCGTGTGTGTATGGTGTGTGTAGGATGTTGGTAGGATGTTAGTGTGGTTTGGATAGGTTGTGGGTAGGGTGTTAGTAGGGTGTGAGTAGGGTGTTTGTAGGGTGTGTAGGGTGTGTGTATGTGTGCTCATAGGGTGTTGGTACGGTATATGTAGGGTGTTGGTAGGGTGTGGGTAGGGTGTTAGTAGGGTGTTAGTAGGGTGTTAGTAGGGTGTTCATAGGGCGTGGGTAGGGTGTTGGTTGGGTGTGTGTTGGGTGTGTGTAGGGTGTGGGTCGGGTGTGTGTAGGGTGTGGGTCGGGTGTGTGTAGGGTGTGTGTAGCCTTTTGGTAGGGTGTTTGTAGGTTGTGTGTAGGGTGTCTGTAGGTTGTGTGTATGGTGTTTGTAGGTTGTGTGTAGGGTGTGTGCAGGGTGTGGATAGGGTGTGTGTAGGGTGTTTGTAGGGTGTGTAGGGTGTTTGTAGGTTGTGTGCAGGGTTTGTGTAGGGTGTGCGTAGGGTGTTTGTAGTGTGTGGGTATGGTGTGGGTAGGGTGTGGGTAGGGTGTTTGTAGGGTGAGGATAGGGTGTTGTTAGGGTGTGTGTAGGGTATGGGTAGGGGATGTGGGCAGAGTGTGGCTAAGGAATAGTTAGGCCGGATGTTGTTAGGGTGTAGGTAGGGGCGTGTGTAGGACGTTAGGGACATTTCTATGTCATGGGTAGGGTTTGAGTAGCCATCGAGGGATCCATCACAACAAGCTGTGGCTGCGGGTGACATTTTATTTCATACAGAACATGAAATCTGCGTCAGTGAGGAGCCTAGCCGTGGTTGCAGCGGTTGATGCTGACGTCAAACTGGAGCGAAGGCGAGCATGACATCACCACTGCAGCCCCGTGGTCACACAGAATGAATTTGCTTGCGTCGGTGTGGGGGAACATCGCGCCGTTGTTGTTACCGTTGCAGCTGTTGGAGACAGGGGAGACGGAGGGAGTGGAGGTTCTGAGGATTGACGGGTTCAGAGTGGTCGTAACGCCTGACTGGCTGGAACACGATCTCCTGCCTTCATTCCAGACAGTTCCACCTGGACAGTCCCTCATCCACAGCTTCCCGAATGCATCACACTGGATGTACCTGGACGGGTTGGGAGGGTAGGGGAAGTCGAACCGATGTCTAGCAATGTTTGCAGGCGTGCATGGATTTGTAACATTACAAGAGATTCCTCCCTCGACTGGTTCAGCCCCACAGCTGATTGTGTCAGGGTTGTACTGGGTTTTGCCGGGACATTGTGTCACATACATGCTGCCCTTTAGGTCGCAACGAATAAACTTGGAGGAGTCAGAAGGGTGGGCGTGGTCGCAGGCGTTACCGGGGGAACAAGGGTTGCTGACGTTGTAAAATGTATCTGAAACACAATGATGCTGAGTGGAAGCATTGTTACATTTGGCACGTGGTATTATAAACGTGTCACGTGACAGATACAGAGATCTTAGAATATGGCCTGAAAGTCTCGTGAGGCGCTACTTCCTGCACAAAGCTGGTTCCCGACTCCCTTTGCGCGCGCCAAATTGAAATATGCGGGACGGAGCCCAGCTTCCATCCGGCACCAGATTTCCGGTGCCAAGCGTTTATTCAAGAACAAGTTCTGGTTCCAAATTGGGTAACCACCAAATATGACTTTATTAGACCGGACCAAGTGTACAACCATGCTTGGCTGTCACAGCTGTTGACAGTCGTAATAGTTGGCAAATTTGGGGAAGATTACATCTGTTAAATTCCTGCGAGGATTATCGGTTCCTTACTGTCAACTGAAAACCACGAGACTACGAGACCATTCGAAAAGGTATGAAACGTTGTTTGTCACCGGAAGTACGAAGGTCTCGCGAAGTGCCGTGACCTACTTCCGGGCTCTACAGACAAATAAGGCATCAACTGACTGATGAATCTATGAAGAGAAAGATGTGTGACATAATCCAGTTGTCTCAAGTTCTGATTTGTGTAGATGTAAAATGTAAACACTATAAATTGATCAACTAACCATCGCAGTTATATCCGTTGTCCTCTAAGTCCTTCCTGGAGCACTCCCTTTCCTTCACGCCTTCCTTACAGATTACCCGGGCCTCTGTTCACACAGACAATGAACATCAAGTTAAAACACAAATATTGTCCTGAAACGAAGCAGCATTCAATCTGTTCCGGAAGAAGAAATTCCATCTTCAACAAAACATCCTATTCCATGTTTAAAATCTTTAAAGGGCAAGTTTGGATGCTGCTGCGGTTCGGGTAGCCTTGCTCCAATGCTGTATTGAGTGCTAAACCCATGCATGTTAAGTAATCCTATCCTTTTCAGAGGTAAGTGTAGATAAGCGGACAGTCAAGGCAGTCTGTTACTTTTTGTAGGCATTATCATTTAAACTACTAATTATTACCTGAAAGACTTGTGCAAGTCTACGGTTCAGGATCAAGTCCAACTTTACTCACCATTCATTTCGGACTCGTTGTACAAGTAAACATATTGACTGCCGTACAAACCATCTCTACCCTGGTATCAGTGTGCACTCACTTGGTGGTTGCTGGGAAACACGCACACTGAAACTGGCGTTGACACACGAAGCCATCTGGGCAAGGGACACCGACAGTCGAGTGCCAAGGACGGTTATATACAGTTGTCTCCCCTGCATCGTCTTGTTGAAGTAGATGATGGCGGGTTTCCCATCACGTCCAGTGTCTTTGACCTCATAGAAGGCGGGGCCTGGACGGGGGATGTTGTATGAGGCGTACATAACGAGGGTGCCACATACCACCTCACCCACCTGTGTAGCAACAACCACAACGACTTACTGGTGGCCCATGAACACACACATTTTGAAGTTGCCATAAACCTTTATAAACTGTGTATGTTAAAGGATTGTCATTTTGGTAAATCATAAAACAGCTAAATGGAATGGAACAGAGATACTTAGCTGAATCGACAGATCATCGCCGGCACTACAAGAGTTTAAACCCGCTATGTTTCTCCATCACCACGCTGAACATAGGGCAGCTGTGGGCTAGTCCATGTTTGTAATGAACGGTTCAACTAGACACCTGGTTCCGGAGAAGCTAAAGCGATGATGGCACTGCTATTCAGTATATGTGCATCTTGAGAAACTTTGGATGCTATGTGGTTAACGACCACATCTGACTCTTTAACTTAGGATGTGGAGGACAAAGACCTGAAATACTGCATCAGAGGACATCAGATTTTACAATTCTACAACCCGTGCAGATACATACTGATCAAGCCCATAGAGAGTGTCCATAAGTGTACGTACCACAGCTTTATCTTGGCCTGGGATGGGTGTTGTGAGGTTGTCGTCCTTAAATTCAAACGAGTCCTCCACGGTCTTGTTCACAGGTAGTGGTACGTTGATAGTCTTGTTCTGTTTGACTGCAGTCAGAGCTGAGGAAAGGAGGAACTATTAAACACTGACGGTTTGCACTTGATAGACAATTCATTCTACAATATCACATAAGATGTAGGACACACAGATGGACGAACTCAAGTACCCTTTTAAATTAGGGACAAACCGTGTTCCATAATTAGAACATGGGACTAGACTAAGGCAATGGGAACAGCTTTAGACTCAGTTGTGGCTGGAGTTTAAATACTAGTTACAGTTTGTGTTCCGCTATTTTTGTACAGTGTTTACAATGTTCACCGTGATAACCAAGCATGTTTGTAAACTGACACCTACCTCCACAGGAACTGTCCTTCAGCTGATACAGCAGACTGTCAATCTCCCTGAAGCTGCTGAGCATGATCACGTGGGTGCAGTAGGGCTGCGTGGCCACACCCCTCAGCTCCGACACATCAGCGTTTCCTATACCGACAGATATCATGGTAATACCTGCAGCTTTGGCCTTCTGAGCAGCGCTGATGGTTGCTGTTTTACTGTTGGATCTGCCGTCTGTGAGGAGGATGGCCACCCGCTTGGCGTTAGGTCGGGCACCTGCTGCCGAGCTGAACAGGACGTCGACAGTGTGGAGGATAGCTGCAGCAGTGTTGGTACCACTGCTGCTCTTTCTGATTCTACCGATAGCAGACACCAGGCTGCTTTTGGTTGCAAAGTCTCGGAACTTGATATCGTCCCCAACCGAGGAACCATATTCCACAGTAGAGACCTTCACTTCATTCCTCGAGATGGTTAGCTTCTCCGTCACGTTTCTCACGAACTCGATGGTGCTATAAAAGTCAGCTGTTGATACGCTTCCTGACCCGTCAAGGATGAATGCAAGGTCTAGCTGGGTCTTGCAATCTAGTGACAGAAGAATTACTCATAAAGGAGCTTCCGGGTCCTGTCCGTAACCATCTCCATCTTCAGATTAAATAATAAAAAGATGCTTGAGAGGCATTTAAACTTCTTGTTTATTGTTTAACACAACGTTTCTGGGCTACCTCTTGCCCCTTGCCCATTCTTCAGCAAGAGCCCAGAAACGTTGTGTTACACAAGAAACAAGAAGTAGCCCAGAAACGGTGTGTTCTACATTAAACAAGAAGTTTAAATGCCATCCATATACTCGTCTTATAAATAAAATACACTTAATAGAAAGTTAACTTTTAATAGCATACCAGTTCCTGTCATTGTTCTGGCTTTGGTAATGAAGCCAGACTCACTCCCGCTAGGTCTCAGCCTTGAGGCCCAGAACGAGGCTTGGCTAGTGACGTCACCAGGAGGGCTGCCACTGTTGTACTTCTTTATAAACAGTGCCGCTGCCAAGCCGGAATAGAGAGGCTTTCTCAGATCTGTCCAGGATGTACTGCGCCAATCGATGTTGAAAGATGATTGGATTTGTTTACACTCAGCAACTATCGACAAGGGACACGTCTTCGTTTCCAGGAACTTGTTTTCATCAATCTAGTTTTGGTAAAGGAGCAATGCTACTATAACTACATGCTAAGTTTTTAACTGATTCAAATCCTGCTCTATCTTGACAATCGGAGCAATTAACATCTAAGTGTCAACGTTTCCAAGAAAACTCAGCTCATTGAAGAGACCTATGAACCAGCACTATTTGTTGTATATTCACAGTATCCAGGAAGCATTCTCAATACTGTACAAGGATAGAGTTCACGTCATGGAACAATACTCCAGAAAAGACACAATTACAATACTCCGAACCTATATTTCATAGCAATGAGCATACACTGCAAAAATTACATTTCTAAGAGCTTGCTACGATAATATTTACTTGAAAAGCTTGACCAGGTTTGGAACATTCGGTACCTTACTAAGGTGGATTTTTTGGGTTTCATTCTTTTGTGCTTCTTTGTTGATGTGTTACGAGATAGCAGTGACCAACGTGTAGCCGTAGAACAGTTGTATCATGACAATGGATAAAACAGTACTTTCAATGTCTACAATGCATTGTTTGCTGTTGTTGGCAGATGATCAATGGTGGCTGGCTGACTGTTATCGTAATTAAATTACAGTCTAAGATACCGGGAACCAGCGTCAAAGTGGAGACACTTTACAAGTTTCGGCAACACTGGATATTGCGGACACTGCTGCAGCTAAACCCCTGGCAACATCCATTAGAAATATCGGCTACAAGCAGAGTCAACTGTATAAATAGTAATTACAACTATGTTATGAGCACGTGTTTTGTTTCGTTTGGAAAGTGTTGGAGGCCTTCCAAATAGTTCAGCAGGAGAAGATGGAATGAATTTCACATGGCATGCCGGATACAATTTCTCACAAGAACGAAGCGCTAAAGAGTACTTTTGGAGAGAAAAGAGTGCACTGTCGTTTTCACAGAGACAATACACAGTTCGGCAGAAATGCCTAGACCTCTAGAAACTGACAATATATCAGAACCTACCTGCCATATGCCACCGTCATACCCTGATCTGTATGTCTTTGAGTTGGTTCCATCAGTGGTCTCCACGTAGGCCAGACGTCGCAGGAACAGTCGGTCGTCCCCGAGGATGCAGTTGGATCTGATCCTGTCAACGACAGCTTTTACGACAGCGGTTCCGGAAGCTCCAGGTGCTATGGTCAGGTCCACACCAACTCTACCCCCGAGAACGCCAGGCAGGAACAGCAGCGTCCAAACCAGGTACATCGTCATTCTTATGTGCTGTTTATTCACCACACTGAAGATGGAAAGACTTGACAGACTTTACCTAGTGGTGGGCAACTATTTGGAATCAGCTTTAGAGTCACGTGATATTATGCAACACCTTAGGGAAAAGGTCCACAAAGGATAGCTACTTGTAGACATAGATAGGCTAGTCTGCAAACGTAACTGAGTCGAGCCGAGATATTCGAACCAACGACCCCAGCCGCAGAACAGAGATTGTCATGCTATAGAAATGAGCAAGGATCATTATTATGAAAAGCGCAACTTCCACAATACATACAGATAAGTATAGACTCACCTAGCAGCGGGACTCACCTAGCGTGACGTGGTCTTACTGTCGGACACGCTGTGTCACGCAGAATAGACGCATTATATAATGCAAGGCTGTAACGTGAATTAGAAAGCGTGAACAGTCATTAAGTAAGCTTAATTAAGATCTGGCACTATCGAACCTGTTTGCTGACACTACGATGTAACACTTGTTCTGTATAGAGTTTCACATGGATGGCGATGTTCACACCTGACAGTCGCTGTGACACCTGATTTGGGAACACGGCCCGACCCCGCCCCAGTGTGGCCGAGTGCAGATCACGGCAACAGATGCACATATACAGAACGCCCTTGCTTCACATTTCATGGATTACAAGGCAGCACACGCTAACCGAGTGGCAGATCTGTATTGTCAGTCTATAGATGATAACTATCCAGCGCCATATCAAAACAGATCTTGAAGAGACTATTCCTATTATCTGCCACTATGTAGAAAAGAACAGGCACAGTGTCTACATAAGAATATTAAAACTAGTGCGTTGGTGTACATTTAAAAATAACCTGATATGTCTACCTTCATCCGACCTGACCTCAGTAATATGTACAGTCCACATTGATATACCCTGACCTCAGTCATAAGTCATTTCCACCTTTATCCACACTGACGTCAGTCATAAATCCCTTCAACCTTCATCCATCCTGACCTCAGTCATAAGTCCCTTCAACCTTCATCCATCCTGACCTCAGTCATAAGTCCCTTCCACCTTTATCCGACCTGACCTCAGTCATAAGTCCCTTCCACCTTTATCCGACCTGACCTCAGTCATAAGTCCTTTCCACCTTCATCCTGCACCCTGTCCTCAGTCATAAGTCCCTTCCACCTTCATCCACCCTGACCTCAGTAATAAGTCCCTTCCACCTTCATCCAACTCTGATCTCAGTCATAAGTCCCTTCCACCTTCATCCACCCTGTGTCTCAGGTAGCCTTACAGAGGACTAATTAGACTGTTAAGGATACCATGAGCCGTTACATTTTTGAGTGAGAACGATTGCGATGGAGGCATTCATTTTTTGTTGTTTGCTGTGAGGGAGTTGTTTGCTGTGAGGGGCTGTGAGGGAGTTGTTTGCTGTGAGGGAGTTGTTTGCTGTGAGGGGCTGTGAGGGAGTTGTTTGCTGAGAGGGAGTTGTTTGCTGTGAGGGGCTGTGAGGGAGTTGTTTGCTGTAAGGGGCTGTGAGGGAGTTGTTTGCTGTGAGGGGCTGTGAGGGAGTTGTTTGCTGTGAGGGAGTTGTTTGCTGTGAGGGGTTGTGAGGGAGTTGTTTGCTGTAAGGGGCTGTGAGGGAGTTGTTTGCTGAGAGGGAGTTGTTTGCTGTAAGGGGCTGTGAGGGAGTTGTTTGCTGTGAGGGAGTTGTTTGCAGAGTCCACCTACTTCTGTTCTTGTGACCATGTCTTAGTAGAGGTAGTGTTTGACGTATACAATATCAGTGGTAGTGTTTGACGTATACAATATCAGTGGTAGTGTTTGATATGTATTATATAAGTGGTAGTGTTTGACATATACCATATAAGTGGTAGTGTTTGATATATAACATATAAGTGGTAGTGTTTGACAGATTCATTATAAGTGGTAGTGTTTGACATACCATATAAGGGGTAGTGTTTGACATACCATATACGTGGTAGTGTTTGACATACCATATAAGGGGTAGTGTTTGACATATAATATATGACTGGTAGTGTTTGACACCTACTATATAAGTGGTAGTGTTTGACACCTACTATATAAGTGGTAGTGTTTGACACCTACTATATATGTGGTAGTGTTTGACATATATCATATAAGTGGTAGTGTTTGACATATATCATTTAAGGGGTAGTGTTTAAAATACCATATTAGTGGTAGTCTTTGAAATACCATATAAGGAGTAGTATTTGAAATACCATATAATGGGTAGTGTTTGACATATAATATATGACTGGAAGTGTTTGACACCTACTATATAAGTCGTAGTGTTTGACACCTACTATATATGTGGTAGTGTTTGACATATATCATATAAGTGGTAGTGTTTGACATACCATATAAGGGGTAGTGTTTGAAATACTATATAAGGGGTAGTGTTTGACACCTACTATATAAGTGGTAGTGTTTGACACCTACTATATAAATGGTAGTGTTTGACATATATCATATAAGTGGTAGTGTTTGAAATACCATATAAGTGTTAGTGTTTGACATACCATATAAGGGGTTGTGCTTGACATACCATATAAGTGGTAGTGTTTGACATATATCATATAAGGGGTAGTGTTTGACGTACCATATAAGTGGTAGTGTTTGACATATATCATATAAGTGGTAGTGTTTGACATATATCATATAAGTGGTAGTGTTTGACATATATCATATAAGTGGTTGTGTTTGACATATCATATATGACTGTTAGTGTTTGACACCTACTATATAAGTGGTAGTGTTTGACATATAATATATGACTGGTAGTGTTTGACATGTACAATATAACTTGTTTGATTGGCATTCTAGATGTTGGGTAGATGAAGAATGAGGACTATTTTCATGGATATATATATCGTTGACAAGCAAGTGGTCGCCTATATAGAATAAAGAAGTTGTATATCCAAGAAAATAGTCCTCATTCTTCATGTACAATATATGTGGTAGTGTTTGTTTCCATGTTGTTATTTTTCAGATAGTCAGACATATTTCTGGCCTCACGACGATATTTGCACATTAATTGTTACCGACAACGTTTATAAAATGCATTGTTCTGCAGTGTAATTGCGAAGAGAAAAGGTGTTTCATTAATTCGAGTTGTCCAGTGCTCGGACCTGTGAAATAAGCAGGTGTTTCTCACGCATGCTCCGCCCTGAACTGCCGAACTGTGCGCGGGGTTTACTGTTACGCTCAAGCAAGTATACACAGTAGCTGCAACGTTAACCCGGTCACTTAAATACAAACAAACCATCTGTATCACTGACATGTCCGTATCGGATGACATCGGCAGGTAGAGGAGCAGACTGTCCATATCGGATGACATCAGCGTCACTGGCTAACATCGGCGGCGGCCGGTAGAGGAGCAGAGTGTCGATATCGGCACCCTAAACCAGGCCTTGTGTGGAAGACAGGGCGAACAGTCTGTCACACCCTTACACATACACTGATACTCTGACGGTCTGGTTAGTTTAGTAGTTTCACACATACACTGATACTCTGACGGTCTAGCTAGTTTAGTAGTTTCACACATACACTGATACTCTGACGGTCTAGGTAGTTTAGTAGTTTCACACATACACTGATACTCTGACGGTCTAGCTAGTTTAGTAGTTTCACACATACACTGATACTCTGACGGTCTAGGTAGTTTCACACATACACTGATACTCTGACGGTCTAGCTAGTTTAGTAGTTTCACACATACAGTGATACTCTGGCGGTCTAGCTAGTTTAGTAGTTTCACACATACACTGATACTCTGAAGGTCTAGGTAGTTTAGTAGTTTCACACATACACTGATACTCTGACAGTCTAGGTAGTTTAGTAGTTTCACACATACACTGATACTCTGACGGTCTAGCTAGTTTAGTAGTTTCACACATACACTGATACTCTGACGGTCTAGGTAGTTTAGTAGTTTCACACATACACTGATACTCTGGCGGTCTAGCTAGTTTAGTAGTTTCACACATACACTGATACGCTGACGGTCTAGGTAGTTTAGTAGTTTCACACATACACTGATACTCTGACGGTCTAGCTACTTTAGTAGTTTCACACATACACTGATACTCTGGCGGTCTAGGTAGTTTAGTAGTTTCACACATACACTGATACTCTGACGGTCTAGCTAGTTTAGTAGATTTCACACATACACTGATACTCTGGCGGTCTAGCTAGTTTAGTACTTTCACACATACACTGATACTCTGGCAGTCTAGCTAGTTTAGTAGTTTCACACATACACTGATACCCTGACGGTCTAGCTAGTTTAGTAGTTTCACACATACACTGATACTCTGGCGGTCTAGCTAGTTTAGTAGTTTCAAACATACACTGATACTCTGACGGTCTAGCTAGTTTAGTAGTTTCACACATACACTGATACTCTGACGGTCTAGCTAGTTTAGTAGTTTCACACATACACTGATACTCTGACGGTCTAGGTAGTTTAGTAGTTTCACACATACACTGATACTCTGACGGTCTAGGTAGTTTAGTAGTTTCACACATACACTGATACTCTGACGGTCTAGCTAGTTTAGTACTTTCACACATACACTGATACTCTGACGGTCTAGGTAGTTTAGTAGTTTCACACATACACTGATACTCTGACGGTCTAGGTAGTTTAGTAGTTTCACACATACACTGATACTCTGACGGTCTAGGTACTTTAGTAGTTTCACACATACACTGATACTCTGACGGTCTAGGTAGTTTAGTAGTTTCACACATACACTGATACTCTGACGGTCTAGCTAGTTTAGTAGTTTCACACATACACTGATACTCTGACGGTCTAGCTAGTTTAGTAGTTTCACACACATACACTGATACTCTGACGGTCTAGCTCTAGTTTAGTAGTTTTTCACACATACACTGATACTCTGACGGTCTAGCTAGTTTAGTAGTTTCACACATACACTGATACTCTGACGGTCTAGCTAGTTTAGTAGTTTCACACATACACTGATACTCTGACGGTCTAGGTAGTTTAGTAGTTTCACGCATACACTGATACTCTGACGGTCTAGCTAGTTTAGTAGTTTCACACATACACTGATACTCTGACGGTCTAGGTAGTTTAGTAGTTTCACACATACACTGATACTCTGACGGTCTAGGTAGTTTAGTAGTTTCACACATACACTGATACTCTGACGGTCTTGGTAGTTTAGTAGTTTCACACATACACTGCTACTCTGACGGTCTAGGTAGTTTAGTAGTTTCACACATACACTGATACTCTGACGGTCTAGGTAGTTTAGTAGTTTCACACATACACTGATACTCTGACGGTCTAGGTAGTTTAGTAGTTTCACACATACACTGATACTCTGACGGTCTAGCTAGTTTAGTAGTTTCACACATACACTGATACTCTGACGGTCTAGGTAGTTTAGTAGTTTCACACATACACTGATACTCTGACGGTCTAGCTAGTTTAGTAGTTTCACACATACAGTGATACTCTGACGGTCTGGGTAGTTTAGTAGTTTCACACATACACTGATACTCTGACGGTCTAGGTAGTTTAGTAGTTTCACACATACACTGATACTCTGACGGTCTAGCTAGTTTAGTAGTTTCACACATACACTGATACTCTGACGGTCTAGGTAGTTTAGTAGTTTCACACATACACTGATACTCTGACGGTCTAGCTAGTTTAGTAGTTTCACACATACACTGATACTCTGACGGTCTAGGTAGTTTAGTAGTTTCACACATACACTGATACTCTGACGGTCTAGGTAGTTTAGTAGTTTCACACATACACTGATACTCTGACGGTCTAGGTAGTTTAGTAGTTTCACACATACACTGATACTCTGACGGTCTAGGTAGTTTAGTAGTTTCACACATACACTGATACTCTGACGGTCTAGGTAGTTTAGTAGTTTCACACATACACTGATACTCTGACGGTCTAGGTGAAGCTAGTTTAGTAGTTTCACATACACTGATACTCTGACGGTCTAGGTAGTTTAGTAGTTTCACACATACACTGATACTCTGACGGTCTAGGTAGTTTAGTAGTTTCACACATACACTGATACTCTGACGGTCTAGCTAGTTTAGTAGTTTCACACATACACTGATACTCTGACGGTCTAGCTAGTTTAGTAGTTTCACACATACACTGATACTCTGACGGTCTAGCTAGTTTAGTAGTTTCACACATACACTGATACTCTGACGGTCTAGCTAGTTTAGTAGTTTCACACATACACTGATACTCTGACGGTCTAGCTAGTTTAGTAGTTTCACACATACACTGATACTCTGACGGTCTAGGTAGTTTAGTAGTTTCACACATACACTGATACTCTGACGGTCTAGGTAGTTTAGTAGTTTCACACATACACTGATACTCTGACGGTCTAGCTAGTTTAGTAGTTTCACACATACACTGATACTCTGACGGTCTAGGTAGTTTAGTAGTTTCACACATACACTGATACTCTGACGGTCTAGGTAGTTTAGTAGTTTCACACATACACTGATACTCTGACGGTCTAGCTAGTTTAGTAGTTTCACACATACACTGATACTCTGACGGTCTAGCTAGTTTAGTAGTTTCACACATACACTGATACTCTGACGGTCTAGGTAGTTTAGTAGTTTCACACATACACTGATACTCTGACGGTCTAGGTAGTTTAGTAGTTTCACACATACACTGATACTCTGACGGTCTAGCTAGTTTAGTAGTTTCACACATACACTGATACTCTGACGGTCTAGCTAGTTTAGTAGTTTCACACATACACTGATACTCTGACGGTCTAGGTAGTTTAGTAGTTTCACACATACACTGATACTCTGACGGTCTAGCTAGTTTAGTAGTTTCACACATACACTGATACTCTGACGGTCTAGCTAGTTTAGTAGTTTCACACATACACTGATACTCTGACGGTCTAGCTAGTTTAGTAGTTTCACACATACACTGATACTCTGACGGTCTAGGTAGTTTAGTAGTTTCACACATACACTGATACTCTGACGGTCTAGCTAGTTTAGTAGTTTCACACATACACTGATACTCTGACGGTCTAGCTAGTTTAGTAGTTTCACACATACACTGATACTCTGACGGTCTAGCTAGTTTAGTAGTTTAGTAGTAGTTTCACACATACACTGATACTCTGACGGTCTAGGTAGTTTAGTAGTTTCACACATACACTGATACTCTGACGGTCTAGGTAGTTTAGTAGTTTCACACATACACTGATACTCTGACGGTCTAGCTAGTTTAGTAGTTTCACACATACACTGATACTCTGACGGTCTAGCTAGTTTAGTAGTTTCACACATACACTGATACTCTGACGGTCTAGGTAGTTTAGTAGTTTCACACATACACTGATACTCTGACGGTCTAGGTAGTTTAGTAGTTTCACACATACACTGATACTCTGACGGTCTAGGTAGTTTAGTAGTTTCACACATACACTGATACTCTGACGGTCTAGCTAGTTTAGTAGTTTCACACATACACTGATACTCTGACGGTCTAGGTAGTTTAGTAGTTTCACACATACACTGATACTCTGACGGTCTAGGTAGTTTAGTAGTTTCACACATACACTGATACTCTGACGGTCTAGCTAGTTTAGTAGTTTCACACATACACTGATACTCTGACGGTCTAGGTAGTTTAGTAGTTTCACACATACACTGATACTCTGACGGTCTAGGTAGTTTAGTAGTTTCACACATACACTGATACTCTGACGGTCTAGGTAGTTTAGTAGTTTCACACATACACTGATACTCTGACGGTCTAGGTAGTTTAGTAGTTTCACACACATACACTGATACTCTGACGGTCTAGGTAGTTTAGTAGTTTCACACATACACTGATACTCTGACGGTCTAGGTAGTTTAGTAGTTTCACACATACACTGATACTCTGACGGTCTAGGTAGTTTAGTAGTTTCACACATACACTGATACTCTGACGGTCTAGGTAGTTTAGTAGTTTCACACATACACTGATACTCTGACGGTCTAGGTAGTTTAGTAGTTTCACACATACACACTGATACTCTGACGGTCTAGGTAGTTTAGTAGTTTCACACATACACTGATACTCTGACGGTCTAGCTAGTTTAGTAGTTTCACACATACACTGATACTCTGACGGTCTAGGTAGTTTAGTAGTTTCACACATACACTGATACTCTGACGGTCTAGCTAGTTTAGTAGTTTCACACATACACTGATACTCTGACGGTCTAGCTAGTTTAGTAGTTTCACACATACACTGATACTCTGACGGTCTAGCTAGTTTAGTAGTTTCACACATACACTGATACTCTGACGGTCTAGGTAGTTTAGTAGTTTCACACATACACTGATACTCTGACGGTCTAGGTAGTTTAGTAGTTTCACACATACACTGATACTCTGACGGTCTAGCTAGTTTAGTAGTTTCACACATACACTGATACTCTGACGGTCTAGCTAGTTTAGTAGTTTCACACATACACTGATACTCTGACGGTCTAGGTAGTTTAGTAGTTTCACACATACACTGATACTCTGACGGTCTAGCTAGTTTAGTAGTTTCACACATACACTGATACTCTGACGGTCTAGCTAGTTTAGTAGTTTCACACATACACTGATACTCTGACGGTCTAGGTAGTTTAGTAGTTTCACACATACACTGATACTCTGACGGTCTAGGTAGTTTAGTAGTTTCACACATACACTGATACTCTGACGGTCTAGCTAGTTTAGTAGTTTCACACATACACTGATACTCTGACGGTCTAGCTAGTTTAGTAGTTTCACACATACACTGATACTCTGACGGTCTAGCTAGTTTAGTAGTTTCACACATACACTGATACTCTGACGGTCTAGCTAGTTTAGTAGTTTCACACATACACTGATACTCTGACGGTCTAGCTAGTTTAGTAGTTTCACACATACACTGATACTCTGACGGTCTAGCTAGTTTAGTAGTTTCACACATACACTGATACTCTGACGGTCTAGCTAGTTTAGTAGTTTCACACATACACTGATACTCTGACGGTCTAGCTAGTTTAGTAGTTTCACACATACACTGATACTCTGACGGTCTAGCTAGTTTAGTAGTTTCACACATACACTGATACTCTGACGGTCTAGCTAGTTTAGTAGTTTCACACATACACTGATACTCTGACGGTCTAGCTAGTTTAGTAGTTTCACACATACACTGATACTCTGACGGTCTAGCTAGTTTAGTAGTTTCACACATACACTGATACTCTGACGGTCTAGCTAGTTTAGTAGTTTCACACATACACTGATACTCTGACGGTCTAGCTAGTTTAGTAGTTTCACACATACACTGATACTCTGACGGTCTAGCTAGTTTAGTAGTTTCACACATACACTGATACTCTGACGGTCTAGGTAGTTTAGTAGTTTCACACATACACTGATACTCTGACGGTCTAGCTAGTTTAGTAGTTTCACACATACACTGATACTCTGACGGTCTAGCTAGTTTAGTAGTTTCACACATACACTGATACTCTGACGGTCTAGCTAGTTTAGTAGTTTCACACATACACTGATACTCTGACGGTCTAGCTAGTTTAGTAGTTTCACACATACACTGATACTCTGACGGTCTAGCTAGTTTAGTAGTTTCACACATACACTGATACTCTGACGGTCTAGCTAGTTTAGTAGTTTCACACATACACTGATACTCTGACGGTCTAGCTAGTTTAGTAGTTTCACACATACACTGATACTCTGGCGGTCTAGCTAGTTTAGTAGTTTCACACATACACTGATACTCTGACGGTCTAGCTAGTTTAGTAGTTTCACACATACAGTGATACTCTGACGGTCTAGCTAGTTTAGTAGTTTCACACATACACTGATACTCTGACGGTCTAGCTAGTTTAGTAGTTTCACATACACTGATACTCTGACGGTCTAGGTAGTTTAGTAGTTTCACACATACACTGATACTCTGACGGTCTAGCTAGTTTAGTAGTTTTCACACATACACTGATACTCTGACGGTCTAGCTAGTTTAGTAGTTTCACACATACACTGATACTCTGACGGTCTAGGTAGTTTAGTAGTTTCACACATACACTGATACTCTGACGGTCTAGGTAGTTTAGTAGTTTCACACATACACTGATACTCTGACGGTCTAGGTAGTTTAGTAGTTTCACACATACACTGATACTCTGACGGTCTAGCTAGTTTAGTAGTTTCACACATACACTGATACTCTGACGGTCTAGGTAGTTTAGTAGTTTCACACATACACTGATACTCTGACGGTCTAGGTAGTTTAGTAGTTTCACACATACACTGATACTCTGACGGTCTAGCTAGTTTAGTAGTTTCACACATACACTGATACTCTGACGGTCTAGGTAGTTTAGTAGTTTCACACATACACTGATACTCTGACGGTCTAGGTAGTTTAGTAGTTTCACACATACACTGATACTCTGACGGTCTAGGTAGTTTAGTAGTTTCACACATACACTGATACTCTGACGGTCTAGGTAGTTTAGTAGTTTCACACATACACTGATACTCTGACGGTCTAGGTAGTTTAGTAGTTTCACACATACACTGATACTCTGACGGTCTAGGTAGTTTAGTAGTTTCACACATACACTGATACTCTGACGGTCTAGGTAGTTTAGTAGTTTCACACATACACTGATACTCTGACGGTCTAGGTAGTTTAGTAGTTTCACACATACACTGATACTCTGACGGTCTAGGTAGTTTAGTAGTTTCACACATACACTGATACTCTGACGGTCTAGGTAGTTTAGTAGTTTCACACATACACTGATACTCTGACGGTCTAGCTAGTTTAGTAGTTTCACACATACACTGATACTCTGACGGTCTAGGTAGTTTAGTAGTTTCACACATACACTGATACTCTGACGGTCTAGCTAGTTTAGTAGTTTCACACATACACTGATACTCTGACGGTCTAGCTAGTTTAGTAGTTTCACACATACACTGATACTCTGACGGTCTAGCTAGTTTAGTAGTTTCACACATACACTGATACTCTGACGGTCTAGGTAGTTTAGTAGTTTCACACATACACTGATACTCTGACGGTCTAGGTAGTTTAGTAGTTTCACACATACACTGATACTCTGACGGTCTAGCTAGTTTAGTATTTTCACACATACACTGATACTCTGACGGTCTAGGTAGTTTAGTAGTTTCACACATACACTGATACTCTGACGGTCTAGGTAGTTTAGTAGTTTCACACATACACTGATACTCTGACGGTCTAGGTAGTTTAGTAGTTTCACACATACACTGATACTCTGACGGTCTAGCTAGTTTAGTAGTTTCACACATACACTGATACTCTGACGGTCTAGGTAGTTTAGTAGTTTCACACATACACTGATACTCTGACGGTCTAGGTAGTTTAGTAGTTTCACACATACACTGATACTCTGGCGGTCTAGCTAGTTTAGTAGTTTCACACATACACTGATACTCTGACGGTCTAGGTAGTTTTTAGTAGTTTCACACATACACTGATACTCTGACGGTCTAGGTAGTTTAGTAGTTTCACACATACACTGATACTCTGGCGGTCTAGCTAGTTTAGTAGTTTCACACATACACTGATACTCTGACGGTCTAGCTAGTTTAGTAGTTTCACACATATACTGATACTCTGACGGTCTAGGTAGTTTAGTAGTTTCACACATACACTGATACTCTGACGGTCTAGCTAGTTTAGTAGTTTCACACATACACTGATACTCTGGCGGTCTAGCTAGTTTAGTAGTTTCACACATACACTGATACTCTGACGGTCTAGCTAGTTTAGTAGTTTCACACATACACTGATACTCTGACGGTCTAGGTAGTTTAGTAGTTTCACACATACACTGATACTCTGGCGGTCTAGGTAGTTTAGTAGTTTCACACATACACTGATACTCTGACGGTCTAGGTAGTTTAGTATTTTCACACATACACTGATACTCTGACGGTCTAGCTAGTTTAGTAGTTTCACACATACACTGATACTCTGACGGTCTAGCTAGTTTAGTAGTTTCACAAATACACTGATACTCTGAAGGTCTAGGTAGTTTAGTAGTTTCACACATACACTGATACTCTGACGGTCTAGGTAGTTTAGTAGTTTCACACATACACTGATACTCTGACGGTCTAGGTAGTTTAGTAGTTTCACACATACACTGATACTCTGACGGTCTAGCTAGTTTAGTAGTTTCACACATACACTGATACTCTGACGGTCTAGGTAGTTTAGTAGTTTCACACATACACTGATACTCTGACGGTCTAGGTAGTTTAGTAGTTTCACACATACACTGATACTCTGGCGGTCTAGCTAGTTTAGTAGTTTCACACATACACTGATACTCTGACGGTCTAGGTAGTTTAGTAGTTTCACACATACACTGATACTCTGACGGTCTAGGTAGTTTAGTAGTTTCACACATACACTGATACTCTGGCGGTCTAGCTAGTTTAGTAGTTTCACACATACACTGATACTCTGGCGGTCTAGGTAGTTTAGTAGTTTCACACATACACTGATACTCTGACGGTCTAGCTAGTTTAGTAGTTTCACACATACACTGATACTCTGGCGGTCTAGCTACAGTAGAACACGGATGTAACGAACTCCAAGGGACCAAGAAATTTAGTTCGCTATATCCGTTGTTCGTTATTCACATTTGACCGCCATCTTGGATTGTAGAGATGTAGACATTCACAGACATTACCTATATCATGTTGATAAATATGAAGGTTACTTTTATAAAGAAATTGAAATAATACAACTACAACTTAAATAAAATGATTTTTTAATGAAAATGCACGCTTACATTTATAATGTCCAGATAAACCACGAAAGAAGCAAAAACTGTAACGATTTTTATCCATTTGTGACATGTCATAACATGCCCGTGCCTTTTTTTTATATTTTCATTTTTATGTAATCGATCGTTAACATGACACAGCAACGGGAAATACCTCCGTTTTCGAAGCTTCGTATGAATAACATGCGAGGCGAGGTATCGTTAGACAGCTCTGGAACATCAACAATATCACTGTAAATCAGTTCGCTATAGCCGTTAATTCGCTACTCACGAGTTCGTTATTCACGTATAATTTTAATGATATTATAAAGGACTGTTGACGGGACTTTTAAATTTGTTCGCTATATCCGTTTGTACGCTATATCCGTGTTCGCTATAACCGTGTTCTACTGTAGTTTAGTAGTTTCACACATACACTGATACTCTGGCGGTCTAGCTAGTTTAGTAGTTTCACACATACAGTGATACTCTGACGGTCTAGCTAGTTTAGTAGTTTCACACATACACTGATACTCTGGCGGTCTAGCTAGTTTAGTAGTTTCACACTTACACTGATACTCTGACGGTCTAGCTAGTTTAGTAGTTTCACATATACAGATATACTCTGACGGTCAAGCTAGTTTACTAGTTTCACAGTGACGGCGCGACAAATATTCTGCTTCTCGTCGAAGTGTAGCAGATACCTACTGCCATTATACCACCGACCGTTCCTCCTTATCTGCACGTGTTTTTTTATTTATTGCATGAAATATACCTTTAATGTTGTCCTTGAGCCATGACTTATTGCATTGCAAAGGTTAGATTAGAAACAGCTTATTACAAAGTATCCCTATATATCTGAATTGTCGATTAGAATAACAATGATTCTAAACATTGAAAGCAACCGATGCAAACTGCGTCATTTATTATTGCAAACATACGTCAAATTTGTTATGAATACTTTTCAAAACATGTTCTTCTACTATGATCTGTTGGACAGTCTAACAGGACAATAGCGTCGTTCATTTTATTTCAGAACATGACACAACCGGTCAGCCTTAGGCCAGGATGGGAAACGGTCCTACATATACTCAGAGATAAACGTAAAGCACAGTACTTGTGTCTGTTTGGTACCGCAGTGTGTAGTTGTCTACTTCATTCGTGTGTTGAGGACATTAAGAGGCTGTACGCTGTTTACAGTAACATAAACAGTATCATGGACTTCAGGTAAACACAGATATAATTTAGAAACAGATATCATTTATGCATGTATGCATGGTCTGATCAACGTAATACCAACAGATAGAGATGTCATATAACACTTTCTATTTGGTGAACGGTAAATCAGCTGCACTGAGAGTTCGGTTAAGGACCCGAGGTCCAGTCGCACTTCCTGCTCTGGGTGTTGAACACCAGACCCTGCGGACAAGACATTTCAACAGCTCGACTATGGACACACATATAGAACTTGCTAGGATCGTTGTGAGGGAAGAGAGCTCTGCTGGAGTTGTAAGGGTCGGAAGAGGACGTCTGTTGCGACCAGAACTGGGATACGACCAGAACTGGGATACGACCAGAACTGGGATACGACCAGAACTGGGATAACTAATATGGAGAATTATACGTCTTACTGTCAACTATGTATTTAATCGACAAACAATTATTAAGATCAAAATCAGCTGCAAAACGCGTGTCCCTTATTTTAACTACTGATTGCAAAAAATGCCAATGGCAGCGCTCCATAGTCGATGTCCGCCATAATAGCTAAATATAGCAGCGCAAAAAATGTAGAAACGTGAAACTGAAACGAAATAGAATTCATTTTCATGCGCTTTACTGTAAATACTCTACTAGCTTAAAATAAGTGAGCGACCAATTAATATTCCTGGTTGTGGATGCTGAATTTAGGTGTCAGGTGTTTTTCATTCATTTTTTATTCATAATGATTCATTCATTCCCAGAAATGGTTACTGCTCAACTTGAAATATGACTTTCTTGCAATATCTAATGATATTTTAAAATATAGCTAATTATTCCTTTTAACAATATATGTATATGCCCACAAATAGAACCAGAAAATATATGATGTGAATGGTATTGGATTTTTATTTTATAGTTTAATAATTATGCAAATATGTGTAAAAATACAGTAAGTTGTATCTAAATATTGGCAAGCCTGGCCAATTTTTGCACAGTGTTTTATGTAATAATACAGTAAATAGTTTCTTTTAAAGTAAGAACGGGGAATAAAAGAAAATTAAATTATGTCATAATTATTTTTTTAATGATGTTACATCAGTTCTTGATGGGTATGTATGTACAACAATTCAAGTTTGTTTTGGGGATTTAAGACTTCTAAGTTATTTGTGTTATGCCATTTGTGAGAGTATATAAGAGATTGGTATGTTGTTTCTGTATACTTTTCAGAGAATATTTCTTATGAAATACTCGAAAAATATACAGATTCATGTACACATTCATGACAGTGTAGAAAGAGTGATGATCTATTATTTATAATGGTAGGGTGTATTTAGTAACGCACCATCACACATAATACTATGCTGATAATGCTGAGTGAAAGGTCCAGTTAAAGTTCTCATCCCCAAAAGTTCACATGGCCCCCTAAGCAGTTAGTGGCTCCCTATTTATATAACATGTTTAGCCTCCAAGTAATGCTGTGTTAATATTACTGCTATTAGCATATAAGATTTGCCAGTAATGATCATTTATAGCTTTCATCATTATTGTGTACATGGAAGCTGTTTGTAACAGACACCAGACATACAAGGCATAATTACTTCAGAATGAAAAAAGTGGGAGAGTTTGTGCCCCATCTCAGAAGGCTATAGTTATAACTTTGAAGAAAAATGATGGTGTAGAAATTATCAAAAAACATTTCTTTAGTGTTCCTTTGAAAATCCCCTTCCTGGTCAGCTTGATATAGATGGGAAATTCACTGAGCCCTTCATAGCAGCTTGAACTTGTTATTCCCTGCATTGTCATCAACAACATTACATTTCCTGAATTACTTAGCGGTTAGAGTTGTCCCCACTTCACAATTTGCTTGAAAGGGTCATCTGCTCATTGTGTTAGAAGGCGAAGCAGCTGAAGTTTGTTTGATGACATATTGTTACTAAGATGAAACTGTCAAGGTAAATGATGCCTTCATATTTACTGTTTTGTGTGTAATTTTCCCCACAAACCAATGCTACCTGATGTGGATATAGTTGTCAGGCTCAATGACTTAGTCATTGTCTAGCATCAAGTCTCAATGATTGCATGTGTGGCTACTTATGATCTCAATAACTGGATTGTCTGGTACAAACTCAGTTATTTACAGATATCATGAATATTGTGTAGCAAGAAACACCAAACAAGCGAAAACAATTTATGCCAGCTTTGGATTAGGGAATTTGTGTGATAAATGTAGTCAAGGAAATTAAAACATGCAATATTGACCCACTGCTTTTAGATTTTGCCCATAAGTATGAAGTATATGAACCCAAAAGAAAATAATAAATTCCATTAAAATATAAATTTTAAACTTGTTCCACTTCAAGCACATTTGGTGAACAAATCTCTTAAAATTAGTACTGTAGATCAGCTCAGTGTGCTATTAAATATGAAGTGTGATTTGCTATGAGAAGCCAAAATGAAATCAGAAGATTCCATTGATTGTAATTTTATGGTGTTATCCCTCTTCTGGTTGAATCTGCATGTATATTATTCTAATATTGTACAGATTCTCTGAAAATAAGAGATATTGTCCTGTTCAAGATTCAGCCCACAATTTTTAAATGTCAGATTATTCTGTTAGTATTAGACTTAGGAGACATTATCCCTCTCCTGGTCAAAGGTTTACAGGATTAAATCAAGTTAACTCTCTTAAAGTTGTACTAATTAATGGCCTATTTGCTTTCTTAGTCTGCTTTCTACATGTCTGAAATATGATCTAATATCATCAGATTTTAAAGTTGTTTTCCTGTATCTAATTAAGGGCATATGAATAGAAAAACATAGTTTAAAAATCTCTAAACATTGGCAATATTGACCTGTTGCACGTAGACTCTGTTTCACAAGTTTCACATATGACTAAATACTATCAACAGCTAAGAGGAATCTTTAGATTCGATAACTGTAATTTTTTAGTCAACTTTACTCAAGCAGATATTGTCACAACAAGGAATAAGAATGCCATAATAACTTTACCAGATAGATATAACATGAACCTAACAGTTTACACACTCACACCCATTCAGCTTGAGTCAAATAACTATCACCCTTCAAGGGCATCACGCACAGCACACAGTTTAGACACTAATGAAACACTGCACAATCACTGTTTCCCTCAAAATACTAAAGGTTACTACATGCAAATCACTAACACATTAATAGTGTGCTAACAATCACAATTTGATTGTAAGTTTAAAATGCTATGTACAATCATCACCCGAGATAACATCTTGAAATTCCTTAAACTGTAGGTTTTAAAGGCACTATCCCACTTCTGGTCAAAGGCACGTAATTAAAAATAACAGTTAAAAATCTCTGTAAAATAGAACTATTGACCCAGTACATTAATAATTTACTTGTAGGTTTGAAATGTTATTTCCTATCATCAGCCAAGAAAACTTCTTGAAATTCTATAAACTGTAGGTCTGAAAAATCTCTGAAAATTTGAATTATTGACCCAATACATTCCTAGGTTTTAAAGGCTGCTTATATCATTTCTGGTCAGTGGCATCTGTCGAATAACAATGCTCCTCCATAATGCCGAAAACAAAACAAAATTGAAAATGTTACAGTAAACTGAGAAAATCGTACTACAGTAGATGTAAACCATGCTGTACAACACTTTGTAGATACTCTCTCTCTCTGTCTCTCTCTTTTCTCTCTCTCTCTCTCTCTCTCTCTCTCTCTCTCTCGCTCTCTCTCTCTCTCTCTCTCGCTCTCTCTCTCTCTCTTTCTCTCGCTCTCTCTCTCGCTCTCTCTCTCTCTCTCTCTCTCTCTCTCTCTCTCTCTCTCTCTTTCTCTCTAAGACTCCATTTCAGAGCACTCTCTATTGAGATCCATGTAGTTGAGTTTTGTGGATTTCTCTGTGAGGTACAAGCACGCCTCTTTCACTGCTACATAAAAAATGTAGTGTGTTGTTGCACTGTAAAAGAAACAGGAAGACATAATCAACATACCATGTTTGCATTAGGTAGCTACATAAAAAAACATTCAGAAGAAAATGCCCTCTAACCACTGTTTTATCAACAAAGAGAAACAAATTGTGAATATATATTACCACATATACTGCAGAGTCAGTTCTTTGAGTTTGTCGTCCACATTGTGCACATCCAAGACAGTGGTCAGTGAGCTGGTGTAGCGGCAGCTGAAATATACAGGTTCTTGATAGTAGTGGTGCATGTCTTAAAATTGCATTATGGTCATGTTTAACTTTAATGAATGAATCAGTGAATGAATTAATGAAATATAAATTGATGAAGTTAACACTTTTTCATGAAGACAATTCATAACAACAGTAGGATGTGTATTGAAACTCATCTTGGCAAGAACAGGATCAAGCAAAGCACATTCATTATATACTGATTACTGTATGTTGTTGTCTCTGGATAATAACTAACCTTTTGTCTTTTGGGATACGACGTGTAAAGTTGGTTTCAAGCCACTTCAGGAGGTGTCCATAGAGCTGCGGTTTCAAAATTCAAACATTCTCATGAAACATGTAATGTTCATTTGTGGGTGTGGCTGTGGGTGTGGGGTGGTGTGGGTGTGAAATTGTGGGTGTGGTTGTGGGTGAGAGTGAGCGTATGGGTATGGGTGTGGTTGTGGGTGTGGGAATGGGTCTGGATTGGTGTGGTTGTGGATGGTGTGAGTGTTGGTGTGGGCATGGATGCGGGTGTGGTTGTGGATGGGTTTGGGCATGGGTCTGGATTGGTGTGAGTGTCTACATGGGTCTGGATTGGTTTGGATGTGGTTTTGGATGGGTGTGAGTGTGGATGTGTGTGGGTGTGAGCATGGGTCTGGAAGGATGTGGTTGTGGATGGGTGTGGGTATGTGTCTGGATCTGGATGGGTAATGGTGTGGAAGTGGATGGGTGTGGGCATGGGTCAGGATGGATCTGGATGTTTTGATTGTGGATGGGTGGGTGTGGGCATGGCTCTGGATGGGTGTGGTTGTGGATGTGGATGGGTGTGGTTGTGGATGTTGATGGGTGTTGGTGTGGGCATGGGCATGGGTGTGGATGTCGGTGTGGGCGTGGTGCGGTTGTGGATGGGTGTGGTTGTGGGTCTGGATGGGTGAGGGTGTGGAAGTGGATGGGTGTGGGCATGGGTCTGGATGGGTGTGGTTGTGGATGTGGATGGGTGTTGGTGTGAACATGGGTGTGGATGTGGGTGTGGGTGTAGATGGGTGTGGATGTGGTTGTGACTGGGTGTGGATGTGGGCATGGGTGTGGATGTGGGTGTGAATGGGTGTGGATGTGGGCATGGGTGTGGATGGGTGTGGGCATGGGTCTGGATGGGTGTGGGTGTGAGCATGGGTCTGGATGGGCACGGGTGTGATTGTGGATGGGTGTGAGCATGGGTCTTGATGGGTGTGATTGTGGATGGAGGTGGGTGTGGTCATTTAAGTGGATGGGTGTGGTCGTGGGTGAGGGTGTGGGTGTGGTTGTTAATTGGTGGAGGTGAGTGTTGGTATTGGATGGTGTTTGTCTGTTTGGGTCTTTTCATTATTACAATATCATCAAATACGTACCAAATTGGTATGAAGGATGCTCTTAAGTGTAACATTAAACTAAACATCATCATTTAAGCACTGTATCATTTACTACTTTAGTTACCTCTGCTGGTATGTAACTTGCTGCAAAGCCTGCCTTCACGTCCTGATACGGATATCTTTGCAGAAACATTCTGTGCCTCTCTCCCCGCCCATCTCTGTCGCCACTGTCAGGAGAGTACATTGAATGTTTGTTTGTTGTTTAATGCTGCACTCAGCAATATTCTAGCCATATGTTGGTGGTCTGTAAATATTCAAGTCTGGACCAGACAATTCAGTGATCATCAACATGAGTGTCGATCTGCCCAACCAGGATACAATGACACATGTCTATTTACCAAGTCATCGAGCCTGACCACCCGATCCGTTCAGTCGCTTCTTGTGACAAGCATGGGTAAAGGTATACCGGGTATTCCATAACACTACTATTTTTTCTATACATATTTTAACACTGGAGTTACTACATATGCAATATCACCATGGACATACATTGTAGATAATGTTTTCTATGAAGAAACATGAACCAGAAGTTATTTTGTGGGGCTGATATATAGGAATGGCAAATGCATTTACAGTAGTTATTTTGACTTCATCAATAATAAAGGTTATTTTTTTCTAACACCCATTTAACATTCATGCTGTTGAGAACTTTCTTAGGTTTAGTTTAGTTAGTAAAAAACACATGGAACAAGGATATAGGAACAGGCTAGACACATTACATTACATTTTCTTACCTGAAGTTTCCCTGAATCAGATTCCGCAGATACGTGACAAGATTGTCCTCCTAGAGAAATAATAATGAACTCTCTGTATAAATGCATCATCTAAACTGTGAACAATGTGAGACTCACTTACTGTCAGTTTCTTTCATATGCTAAAATATTATAAAATAAATATTATATATATATATATTTATATATATTTATATATTCTTATTTATCACTTACCTCTTTCTGAAAGAATGCCTTTGAAACTTGCATAGTTTCTGGTAGATGAATATTGTTACTTTCTGGAACTGAATCAAAATATATTGTATAGTTGATGAAATTTAACTCCATACATAGAATGTCATAGAATTTAGTCAGTGCACAGTTCAGAGTATAAAGCTTGTTAATGTTGTAATAGAAATTGATACATTATTTTCTGGCGCCCTGTACCTGTAGGTAACTCCAGGAATGTTATTAAGCACCATAATCATTGGTGTCTGCTTTATGGTCAATCAGTCTTTTCCTATTTCATCTTAAATTTTATCCTCATCAATAATGAATGTATTTGATCTAAGGTATCCTCACCTGTGTCCTCTTCACTGCCATAACCAGGTGGGGATGATCTTGTGTCACTTGCTGGGTGAATGGAAGTAAGATGACATAGTATGTTAACAGTTGCAGGGAAGATAAATACTGGTACATTCATAATAATGTTTCATAACCTACATTTTAAAAGCAAAGGAATAAAAGAAAACAAATAATATGAATGAAACAACTGCCATGGTTACAATGAATTAACTTTATGCATGACGATGATTGTAGAAGAAATACATGCTTCAAAACAATAATGGTGCTAATATAGTAGATGCTAATACGTGTACTGACAGGGAAAGTCTTTGGGACAGTCTGTGTTCAGTGATTTAACACATTATACCACATACAGGTATCACTATGTACTGTCACTGCAACAGTTCTCTTGCACTGTAAGGGTTGAAGAGGGACATTAATACAAAGTACCATTAATAGAGTCTCACCATTAATGTTGTCCACGCATTGGCACACCGACAACTCCAAGTGACAATCCCTGCAAATTTGTCCTGAGAAAATGAAGATATTTGAGCAAATCAAGGCCGATATTAAGACTAATTAACTGTATATTAATTCCTATTTAATATTCCAAAGTATTTATGATAGTCCAAACCATAGACACTTGCACATTTAATGATATCTTATGCAATATTAGTAATCAATTACACATACAGAGTAACATGTACCTGAACTGGCCGCCATTGTACTTGTCAAAAACATGTACTTACCTTGAATCGTTTGCCTAACTATGGTGAATAAAAAGAAGTCCTCAGTAATTCATGATCTGGTGGTATTTGTACATTATTGATCATAGCTGTTAACCACTTGTTTACTCATCTGCTGGTGTAATTCATATCATTTGAAAATAATTGTTTATGGTGTGGTTAATCTATTAATTTGTACTTACCTAGTTCATTCAGGCTCACATAATAGAACTCAGCGATATGTCCCAGGAATAGCTTCTTGGTTTTATCTTGTCTATTCACTGCCTTGATTGTGACTGGGTGTGTTTCTGATGCTGTTGTGATTACCTCAATGTCAGCTTGGAGGAACTCTGCAGCACCCAGGAGAACTAGGTGATCACCCCAGGTGCCGGGGGCCTCCATGGTTGAAAGGTAATCTTCCCATGACTGCTGTGTGCAGACAAACTGATTTAGTGGTGTTCCATTGACCTGCATGTACAAAATGTATCATTAATTATTATTTGAAAAGTCTCACAAGTTGGTTTAATACTATAGTGTGATTGGGCAGCATAGTGTTTAAAGCATTCATATCTACAAGCCTCAAATCTAGATTCTGTTATTATCATTGGTAAATGGGTGAAGCCCATGTCTAGTGTCCCCAGGTCATGTCATGATGTTAAACCAGACTTACTCTCTCAAGGCAAGATAACATGTCATACAAAACCACTGTGTATATAATTATACAAAAACAAGTTTCAATGCTGGCTTACTGTATTTGGGTGTGTCCTCAGATGCTCCACAATGTTGTCCCTAACCTCCAGAGCATTCATTTCCAAGTTAAGCACATGATAGATCTGGTCACTCAGGGACAGAAACATGCAGTTTCCTCCACCTGAGTTGTGTTTCACTACACGGCCCCTTCCCCTTGCCAAGTCTTATAATTTCTGGAGAAGGTGGCCATAAGATAGTGCTGTTGGGGTCATCATTTGTTTTTGTAATGCCCTGACATTCATGTAGATATCTGAAAATATATGTCAAATTTCAGAGCTGGTAATTAGACAGAAGGACATGGGCAAACACAAATTCTTCAGATTTTCTTTCCTTTCTTGCTTGCTACTTATAGTGGTAAATGTCTGATTTGCTTTCTTTACCTGTGTTCAGACACGCATCAAATACATTCCTTCTGCTTACCTGTGTGAGCTGTCATCTAATAATAAAGTACTTGAAGGAAACTGATAGCCAGTGTTCTAAATTGTAAATATATAATATTGTTATGTTAATATTGGTATATGAGTTTGATATTGTGTATGTGTTAACTTAGTCTCGTCACCACGTTGCTGAAGTAATGCTGATGCTGCATAAATTTGTAACTCACACATATGTATTTATGTAAGTGAAACTCAAACAAGGATTGTAGTAACTGCATGCTTCCAATTAACATAAAAGATTATCCTATATAGTCCAAAAAGCATATTAGGTCAGCATGACTGAGCATCTATATGTGCATATTAAAGTAAACAAAAAGTTTGTGAAATGCTGAAATGTTAGCAAAATTAATCTCTTGAGCATTAAGGTTATTTTTAAAGTTAGCAACCTATTGTATTTATGTGCTAACTACTTAATAACAGAATGTTTTGTGAAAGTTTAAAGCATATGGTGACACGTATACTAGGAGTCTTTGAACATATGACCTTACAGACTGCACCTGTATGTCTACTTTGCCTTCTCTTTTCTCCTTCCTTTTGCCTTGTTAATCCTGTAATCTGGCAAACAGATCGCCATGAAACTTTTTTTCCAATCTGCACCTTGTATTTGTGGAGCTTGTTGTCTACTTGTAAAATCTCACCCCCAACAGCTTTTCGAGAGGTTATCTTCTGCCCATCCCTGGCTACTCCTTTGTCCTTGCCCAGATGACGAACAAGGACAATCTCCCCCACTTCATACTCAGAAGGGGGATTGGTCTTCAAATGTTTATCCACCATTTTCGATGAAGATTTGTCTGATTTTATCAGGACTTCTCTCCTGATATCTTGCAGTTCTTTTAATCTGCTAAGGGTCCCTTCACTAACCTAATAACAAAAATAATTATAAGACCATACATGCGTCCATACCATACCATACCAGATAACATATACCATATCATACCATATCATATGTCAAACCAAACCTTACCATACCATTTGCAATACCATACCATATCATAGAATATTGTACCATACCATATCAGATGCCATAGAATACCATGCCATTCCATATAACATACCATATGCCATAACATATACCATATCATATGCCATAACCACATCATATCATATACCGTACCATAACACTCCATATGCAATGTCATACCCTGCCATACCACACCTTACGATACCATATACCATACCATGTACCATATATCATATACCATACCATATACCATACCATATACAATACCATATACAATACCATATAGTATAGTATACCATATAGTATACCATATACCATATCATATACCATATCATATACCATACCATACCATATATTATACCACACCATATCATACGCCAATATTATATCATATGTCCTGCCATACAAGACCAAATGCCATACTATTCCATATTCCATGCAATACCATATACCATGTCATATCATATCATAGCATATGCCATACCATACCACATGCAATGCCATACCATACCATACCATATACCGTATACCATACACCACACCACACCATACCATATCATCTCATATGTCACACCATACTATATGCCATACCTTATCATACCATACCAACTCATATGCCATAGTATACCATATACAATGCAATACCATACCATACCATATGCTATACCATACCACATGGTATGTCATACCATACCATATATTATACCACACCATATCATACGCCAACATTATATCATATGTCATGCCATACAAGACACTCAGAAGGGGGATTGGTCTTCAAATGTTTATCCACCATTTTCGATGAAGATTTGTCTGATTTTATCAGGACTTCTCTCCTGATATCTTGCAGTTCTTTTAATCTGCTAAGGGTCCCTTCACTAACCTAATAACAAAAATAATTATAAGACCATACATGCGTCCATACCATACCATACCAGATAACATATACCATATCATACCATATCATATGTCAAACCAAACCTTACCATACCATTTGCAATACCATACCATATCATAGAATATTGTACCATACCATATCAGATGCCATAGAATACCATGCCATTCCATATAACATACCATATGCCATAACATATACCATATCATATGCCATAACCACATCATATCATATACCGTACCATAACACTCCATATGCAATGTCATACCCTGCCATACCACACCTTACGATACCATATACCATACCATGTACCATATATCATATACCATACCATATACCATACCATATACAATACCATATACAATACCATATAGTATAGTATACCATATAGTATACCATATACCATATCATATACCATATCATATACCATACCATACCATATATTATACCACACCATATCATACGCCAATATTATATCATATGTCCCGCCATACAAGACCAAATGCCATACTATTCCATATTCCATGCAATACCATATACCATGTCATATCATATCATAGCATATGCCATACCATACCACATGCAATGCCATACCATACCATACCATATACCGTATACCATACACCACACCACACCATACCATATCATCTCATATGTCACACCATACTATATGCCATACCTTATCATACCATACCAACTCATATGCCATAGTATACCATATACAATGCAATACCATACCATACCATATGCTATACCATACCACATGGTATGTCATACCATACCATATATTATACCACACCATATCATACGCCAACATTATATCATATGTCATGCCATACAAGACCAAATGCAATACTATACCATATTCCATGCAATACCATATACCATGCCATATCATATCATAGCATATGCCATACCATACCACATGCAATGCCATACCATACCATACCATATACCGTATACCATACACCACACCACACCATACCATATCATCTCATATGTCATACCATACTATATACCATACCTTATCATACCATACCAACTCATATGCCATACTATACCATATACAATGCAATACTATACCATACCATATGCTATATCATACCACATGATATGTCATACCATACCTCCTACAATGCCCTACTATACCATACCATAGCATATCATACCATATACCATGCCATTCAGAGCATAGCAAAGCATATGCCATATCATATGTCATGCCATACCATATGCCATATCCTATCATTTGCCATACCATACCACATGGAATGCCCTACCATACCATACCATATGCCATACACCACACCATGCCATCTCATGCCAAACCATCTCATGTCATACCATACCATATGTCATACCATACCATATGCCATAGCTTATCATACTATATTATATGCCATACAATATGCAATGCAATGCCATGTCATACCATACCATACCATTATCATACCATACCATACCACATACAATGTCCTACTATACCATACCATAGCAAACCATATACCATGCCAGATCATATACCATATCATAAGCCATACCATGTGCCATACCATATCATATGCCATACCATACAACATGTAATGCCCTACCATACCATATACCACACCATACCATACAATATGTCATGCCATATCATATGCCATACCATATCATATGCCACACCATACCTTATACCATTTCCCATACCATACCATGTCATACCATATATCATACCATATCATATACCATACATTATATCTTATGTCCTGCCATACCATACCATATGTCCTGGACCAGCAGAACAGTATGAACAGCGATGGGGCGACTGCGTGTAGCTACTATGTCCTGGACCAGCCCAACAGTATGAACAGCGATGGGGCGACTGCGTGTAGCTACTATGTCCTGGACCAGCACGACAGTATGAACAGCGATGGGGCGACTGCGTGTAGCTACTATGTCCTGGACCAGCACGACAGTATGAACAGCGATGGGGCGACTGCGTGTAGCTACTATGTCCTGGACCAGCACGACAGTATGAACAGCGATGGGGCGACTGCGTGTAGCTACTATGTCCTGGACCAGCCCTACAGTATGAACAGCGATGGGGTGACTGCGTGTAGCTACTATGTCCTGGACCAGCACGACAGTATGAACAGCGATGGGGTGACTGCGTGTAGCTACTATGTCCTGGACCAGCACGACAGTATGAACAGCGATGGGTGGGGCGACTGCGTGTAGCTACTATGTCCTGGACCAGCACAACAGTATGAACAGCGATGGGGCGACTGCGTGTAGCTACTATGTCCTGGACCAGCACGACAGTGTGAACAGCGATGGGGCGACTGCGTGTAGCTACTATGTCCTGGACCAGCACGACAGTATGAACAGCGATGGGGCGACTGCGTGTAGCTACTATGTCCTGGACCAGCACGACAGTATGAACAGCGATGGGGCGACTGCGTGTAGCTACTATGTCCTGGACCAGCACGACAGTATGAACAGCGATGGGGCGACTGCGTGTAGCTACTATGTCCTGGACCAGCACGACAGTATGAACAGCGATGGGGCGACTGCGTGTAGCTACTATGTCCTGGACCAGCACGACAGTATGAACAGCGATGGGGCGACTGCGTGTAGCTACTATGTCCTGGACCAGCACAACAGTATGAACAGCGATGGGGCGACTGCGTGTAGCTACTATGTCCTGTACCAGCCCTACAGTATGAACAGCGATGGGGCGACTGCGTGTAGCTACTATGTCCTGGACCAGCCCAACAGTATGAACAGCGATGGGGCGACTGCGTGTAGCTACTATGTCCTGGACCAGCACGACAGTATGAACAGCGATGGGGCGACTGCGTGTAGCTACTATGTCCTGGACCAGCACGACAGTATGAACAGCGATGGGGCGACTGCGTGTAGCTACTATGTCCTGGACCAGCACGACAGTATGAACAGCGATGGGGCGACTGCGTGTAGCTACTATGTCCTGGACCAGCCCTACAGTATGAACAGCGATGGGGTGACTGCGTGTAGCTACTATGTCCTGGACCAGCACGACAGTATGAACAGCGATGGGGTGACTGCGTGTAGCTACTATGTCCTGGACCAGCACGACAGTATGAACAGCGATGGGTGGGGCGACTGCGTGTAGCTACTATGTCCTGGACCAGCACGACAGTATGAACAGCGATGGGTGGGGCGACTGCGTGTAGCTACTATGTCCTGGACCAGCACAACAGTATGAACAGCGATGGGGCGACTGCGTGTAGCTACTATGTCCTGGACCAGCACGACAGTGTGAACAGCGATGGGGCGACTGCGTGTAGCTACTATGTCCTGGACCAGCACGACAGTATGAACAGCGATGGGGCGACTGCGTGTAGCTACTATGTCCTGGACCAGCACGACAGTATGAACAGCGATGGGGCGACTGCGTGTAGCTACTATGTCCTGGACCAGCACGACAGTATGAACAGCGATGGGGCGACTGCGTGTAGCTACTATGTCCTGGACCAGCACAACAGTATGAACAGCGATGGGGCGACTGCTTGTAGCTACTATGTCCTGGACAAGCAGAACAGTATGAACAGCGATGGGGCGACTGCGTGTAGCTACTATGTCCTGGACCAGCACAACAGTATGAACAGCGATGGGGCGACTGCGTGTAGCTACTATGTCCTGGACAAGCACGACAGTATGAACAGTGATGGGGCGACTGCGTGTAGCTACTATGTCCTAGACCCAGTAACATCGTCTACAACGTCTACGCGGGGCGAGGACTGTACACGTTTAACTGGAGACGAGTATGCTGGAATTTTAACATGCTTCTCCGCGGCGACCGTGCTGTCATGGTACTCAACTGAAGGTATAGGGGGCGCGTCTTGTCAAAAACTGTTAGATCTGAATACTTCATGATAACATTGTGTTTAATTTGTCATAGCTGTCGGTCATGAGAGGCGTGCCAATTTACACTTGTACCAGCCTCGGCAGACCCGGATGAACAGTGCGTGCTGCCTTCTCCTCAGTGGCTGTTAGTGTCGATTGCTAAGTTGACTGTACTATGCCCCCAGAATCAAGTTGTCACCATGCTCTCGTGAACACATTTACTTTCAGATTATCTTACATAATATAACACCCATTTACACAGTTCGTGAGTGTTATTGTTAGTTTACATGGGAACATAATACAGGTGTTGGACAAGGAAGAATATTATGTATGTAAATATCACCGCATATAAGTCTAGACAAGTCTTGGCACATCTGTGAGGAAAAACACCGCCTTGTCACGTTCAGCCCTACGCAAAGAGAGACTGCACCCCCCACCCACACCCCCACACCCACCCCACCCTGAATGTTTATGTACGCATGAGTAATATGTCCGTGATATGACAGTGATATGGTTTCAAAAGACCTTTCCAGCAATGTTAATTTCGTGGAATTACAGCGAAAAAAAACCCAAATTTGCTCCAGGAAATTACTGAGTCACACCAAGACAGGTTTAAACGCATACATAATACATGCATTAAAGTTATAGACAGGAGCTGAATGTTGTGCATATCGGGTGGTCCCAGTGATGTGCTGTGGAGACAAGCCTGAAGTGGTGCATGTTATAGACAGGGGCTGACTGTTGTGTGTATCGGGTGGTCCCAGTGACGTGGTGTGGAGACAAGCCCGAAGTGGTGCATGTTATAGACAGGAGCTGACACCTATGTATATCGGGTGGTCCCAGTGACGTGGTGTGGAGACAAGCCTGAAGTGGTGCATGTTATAGACAGGGGCTGATTGTTGTGTGTATCGGGTGGTCCCAGTGATGTGCTGTGGAGACAAGCCTGAAGTGGTGCATGTTATAGACAGGGGCTGACTGTTGTGTGTATCGGGTGGTCCCAGTGATGTGCTGTGGAGACAAGCCTGAAGTGGTGCATGTTATAGACAGGAGCTGACTGTTGTGTGTATCGGGTGGTCCAAGTTACGTGGTGTGGAGACAAGCCTGAAGTGGTGCATGTTATAGACAGGGGCTGATTGTTGTGTGTATCGGGTGGTCCAAGTTACGTGGTGTGGAGACAAGCCTGAAGTGGTGCATGTTATAGACAGGGGCTGACTGTTGTGTGTATGGGCTGGTCCCAGTGACGTGGTGTGGAGACAAGCCTGAAGTGATGCATGTTATAGACAGGAACTGACAGCTGTTTGTATCGGGTGCTCAAAGTGAAAAATTACCACGTATGTTTAGAAAACATTCTCTCCCATGGTCCATGGTCTGTGCGAGTTTAAATAAAACTATTTTTTTCATTTGTTCATCCTTAGCCTTTTTTAATGATAACTGCATGTTGAACTGGCACACTGGCCACAGTGTGGAGAGTTTTTGGAATTTTGTGTTTCCAGAATTAAATTGTGAGGAGTGAAAGATATTCCAATACCTGGTCAGCGGATCCTGCCCCAGACAACAAAGTGCTGGGTTTTCTCCGTAATAAGGGCGGGTTCTAGATGCGTTGATCAACAGCCCACTCACGTCAAGGAACATGACATTGAAGTCAAATTAACCATAAAGAAGAGCAAGTGCAATATGATCATCGATCAACCGTCCTCAAATATATATGTTCTCAAGTACGCCAGTTTTCATGAGGATAAAAAATAACAGAAACATAATCAAATACTGGCAAGAAGGGACGTCTGCAGTAGACAAGGAGGGACGTCTGTAGTAGACAAGGATGTGGTATCGGGTTACACGTGTTTCCCCAGGTCCCCGTGGGTCTCGTGTTTGTGAATAAATTACATAACTAAACATTGCAAGTATTCTTGAGGACTTGTTTACGTCGGGAATATATTTTACCTGACGCACAAAACACACGAGTGAAAAATATCACTTTGGTCCATCACGTGATAGCAATGGCTTCCATTTTGGAGCGTTGCACACTGTGAAACAGACCCTGGTGAAGATTTCAATGTCCCAACTTTCGTATGATTCACCTTTTTTCCAGTTTTTGCAGTTTATTCCATAAATGAAGCCACACTTTAAAACATATGACCTTTAGTATTTGTCGCACACACGCTATCGCTATGGATACTAAAACCTGATGGGTAGATGTTCCCCGGTAGGACTTCCAAAGTCTATAGCGCAATACACAGCCTCATTGAAGTTCAGGGCGGTAGGGTAGTCTAGGTGTTAAGCGTTTCCCCGTCACGCTCAAGACGCGGGTTCGTTTCCCATATGGGCACAATGTGTATAATCCATTTCTGGTGTCCCCCGGCGTGATATTGCAGGAGTATTGCTAACACGGCGTGAAAATAAACTCACTCACTTAAGCAACATTACCCTCTTTTTAACACGAAAGTTACGGAACGTGAACCTGTTACTGACATTATCATCTGACGTAGCTCACAAAAACACACGAGTGTTAACACGTCATTGTTGTTAAGGAAACTATATTTAAATCCAACTTATATATCAGACAATAATAATCTGCGTTGTATTAACCTCCCTGAGCGACAACTTGATGTCCTCAAGTCTTTAATGAGTTGCTGGTCGACTCAACTTGAGATGTACTCGCAAGAGCAGGTGCAGACTTCGGAATCTATTCCAATCAGAAGGGCAATATTCCAGGGGGATTCCTTTTGTCTTTTGCCAATTTTGTTTGTCAATAAATCCTTTGTGATCCCGGACCTCCTCAGCACGGTTCCCCAACACCGCTTACTCATCTCCCTTACATGGGTGACATTGAGCTCCTTGCCAAAGGAGATGCCAATTTGAAAGGGCAGGTTCACCTTGTCGAGCCTTTTTCTAATGATATTGGCATGACATTTTGACTCGACAAATTTAATATTCTTCATTTGAAACGTGGCAAGGTATTTACTGATGGATCAGTAAGGTTACAGCGGGGGTGGGGGTGGGGGAGTTACTGATCATCTTGTGGAAGATCAGGCCTACACCTATCTTGGAATGCAAGTTCGAGACAAGCTCCAGAATGTCAAGATTCAAGACAAACTTCGGGCCGTGTATAAAACTCGCTTAAAGAAAATCTGGAGCTCAGAACTTTAAAATGCACGAAACAAGGTCAAAGCCACCAATACTTTTGCTGTGACAGTCCTTTCCTATTCCTTTTGAGTAGTTGATTGGACTACACAAGACATCCAGAGTCTTGACTGCCTGACCAGAAGGATCATGTCTGATAACAGAGCCCACCACCCTCGTTCCTCTCTCAACCGTTTATATATGCCAATCAATTCTGGAAGTCGGGGTTTGATTAATGTGGAGGCTCTTCATGATATATTTTATTGTGTACTTTTGCACATATTTATTTATCGGATGATCCTCTGGTGATGCACGTGAAGACTCATGATGAAATTAAGGAATTCCACAACCATTTTAATCGTGCCAAGGTTGTTGGACACAATCTGAAATTTGACGTTTATTTTGTTGATGGCGATGTACTGCTGGACGGTACAGCGATGGGAGTAAACCAGGTGATGTCGTTCACCAAGTCTTCCCAGAGTCGGTCTTTTGTGGAGAAGTTTTCTGAGAAACCACTGCATCGTGTGTATGCAGTGAGTGGAAGAGAATAGCAATCCCATTGACGCCTTCGCCTAGTTAAAGTCGGCTGGTCTTAAAAAGGTCTGTTATACAGACCCTGAAGCAAATATATTCAAGAACGCCCACGCAAGGCTAGAAAATGTGGCAAGTCTAGATTTCCACAGCTTCTGAAAATGAAGAAAGTCTCAGGGCTCCTGTTCATTATATTTTATTCTTTTTATTATAAGCTTTTTTTCTGTAAAATATGTTCATTTCAGAGACTAACATTGTTAGTCTAGTCTTTTCTGCTTGCTGCCCAGGACCAGTCACTTCTCACTCGTAATCGCCTAAATGTGATTCTTTTAAGAAAATATGAACATGAAATGTCGACTTTGCAATGAATTCACAGAGACTGTCCAACACCTTGTCAGTGGATGCTCTTCCTTGGCACAAACAGCATGTCTTAAACGACATGATGGCATAGGTCGTTGCTTTTACTATCGTCACCGCCATGCCTGTGGGTTTGACTCCGAGGTCCATCCATGGTACGACCCTGAACATGTCCGGGGCGTCACGGAATATGCTGCTTTCAAATTTCTCTGGAATAGGCCCATATACAGCCTGAGAAGAATTCCTGCCAACAAACCTGGGCCCCGTTCGTCAAGGATCAAGGCGATCGTAGCGCTACGATAGTCGTAAGTCTGTGTTGAAGTATGGGAGTTACGATCATCTTAGCGCTTCGACAGTCGTATCTCTGTGTTGAAGTATGGGAGTTACGATCATCTTAGCGCTACGACAGTCGTAGGTCTGTGTTGTAGTATGGGAGTTACGATCATCTTAGCGCTACGACTGTCGTAAGTCTGTGTTGAAGTATGGGAGTTACGATCATCTTAGAGCTACGATAGCTTTGACCCTGATCTTGTCTTATTTGATAAAGCCAATGAATTTATTTATGTCATTGAATTTTCTGTCCCTTTTGACAGCAACGTGATTGGCAAGATTCAGGAAAATCATGCTACACATGCGGACCTCGCTTGCATCCCATGTACACTGTGGTCAGGCTCCCCGTTGTTCTCGGTGCCCTTGGTTTGGTACCTCCTGATCTATTGGCGCAGATCAGGAGAGTGATCGGGTTCTCCACCGGGAGCACAGCTCTTCTGACAGTCTGGGTAATTTATGTTGTTTATTTCCATAATGCATGTGTGGCCATAGGCCCAAATACATGACACAATAATAATAATATGGGTGATATTATAAACAATCATTTTCGCTTCTTAAAAGCAACATGAATAAATGCCATTAAATCTGTAAGCACAGAGTGTGAAGTTTTGAGAACATTTGTACTGATGGGTTCCTGATCACATAACTTGGTAGAATAGCCTTTCTGATGGTGTCATGGGAAGGGCATATCAAAGTAAATTGATACAGATCTTTGATATAAATATCGATCACAGTGTGGACAGATGCGTTGCTCACGGGGCATATTTAATATCCGGCCTCTGTCAGCCTGTAGACTTGTATGTCCAACTCTTGCAAGAGCAAACTGGCGCGCAAAAGTTGGTAGTGAAGAGCCTAATAAGTATTGTCCAGCATCAAGAGTTGTCTTGTATGTTGAGTATGTATCATATCTTGAGCTGCTGGTTAAAAGGTCATGCCACTGTTGAGAACTGATATCTTGTCAACGCTGTTTAAGGTCCTGAACACAAAATTCCGTAATACCAACATCTTGTAAAGCCCATTCCAACATGTTGTAGTAGGGTTCTAACGTCGGAACACCATGTATGTCGACCTACCAACATCTTGTGAAGCCCATTCCAACATGTTGTAGTAGGGTTCTAACGTCGGAACACCATGTATGTCGACCTATATTGTCCAGATTATACAACATGTCATATGCCTTGCGTGGTAGTCGATGAGGCGGGAGATGGAGGAGTCTGGTCCAGTACTTGATGCATCTGACGGCACTATCCACATACAGAGGATGACGTCCACTCTCTCCAAGGGCCGTAGCATTTGGTGTGTTTGTACCGGTTCCAATGTAGCGTTTACAAGCAAGATATTGAACTCTCTCAATTGCGTCGAATCGTGTGTGTCCCCATATTTAACTTCCGTATAACAGGATAGGCTTTATTTTGGTGTCGAATATTTTGAAATAGGTCTTGAATGGTAACTTTCCACATGCCCACATTATACGTGAGATGTTCACTAAGGAACGTTTGCCGTTAGTTGCAAGGTGAAGGACGGATTGGCGCAGAGACAGGGTTGATGTTAGCGTGATCCCTAGATATTTGTAACTTGACACAGGCTCGATCTCTTTGCCGTTGTAAAACCATTTTTCACAACGTCTAAGGATTCCCCCTTTTCTAAACACGACAACCTTTGTCTTCTGTAGATTAACTGACAGGCCCCATGTTTCACAGAATGTAGACAGGATGTTGAGCTGTTGCTGGAGACCGTTGACCCTGTCAGACATTAGGATTACGTCGTCAGCAAACAACAGTAGAAATAGTTGGTATAGATCTGGGTACAGCTGTACTCCGCCTTTGCACTCCTGTAATATCATATCAGCGAGTCCATTTATGAACAGAGAGAAAAGGACCGGACTAAGAACACACCCTTGTTTGAGACCAACTGGACAATCAAAGACTTGCGTGTACGATCCTCCACTACATCTAACAGGAGCTGACACTCGTGAATACATAGATTCAATAATGTGAAGCATTTTTCCACTCAAGTTGATGTTTCCAAGTACGTCCATCAGTTTCGTTCTATTGATGGAATCAAATGCTAAAGTCAATTAGAGCAGCATATAAGCGACCTTTTCTTTTACTGAGATATTTCTGTACGCAGGCAGTTAGTGTGAAGATGTTGTCCGTAGTAGAGTAGCCCTGACGAAATACTGCTTGTTCTTCACATATCTTGTGATTAATTTCAGTCCACGTCGATAGGCGCTTGTTAAGGATAGATGTGAAAACCTTTCCAAACACACTGTTTAAGGTAATTCCCCGGTAGTTATTCGGGTCTTTGAGACACCGCTTTTATGTATAGGAACAGTAATGCCACTTTCCCAAACCACCTATATCAAGGATTTTTCTAAGTAAGGCAATATATACTTGAGTGATGATTTCAGTTATTCTGGTATTCTATAATCCGGACCAGATGACTTTCCACTCTTTAATTTATTCACAGCTTCCGTGATTTCTTTAGCTGTAATGAGGACGTAAACAGTATCAACATGGTTACTGTCTATATCATGATTCCCTGCAGTAGTCCTTTCCTTGGTATCACCTGCTGAGAAAAGTTCTTAAAATGGTCAAACCATTCCTGAGGTGGAATGGGGTAATCTTGAAGGCCGGGTGGGACAACTTAGGAATGGCCAGCGAGTCCTAACTTGACACACTGAAGGAAGCGAGCTACAAAGACATAATTAATATCATTGGAAAGATCTCGAGGAGATGAACTCAAAAAGTTCATGTGCCAGTGCGCTCACGTGTTCATAAGCTCACAAATGGGCTCTGAAAATGCATTTCTGCAGAAATTACTGGCAGAATTAATTTTTTCCGCAGAAATTTCTGGCAGATTTTTTTTTTACCGCAGAAATTTCTGGCAGAATTTTTTTTCCCGCAGAAATTTCTGGCAGAAATTTTCATTTCACTACCAGAATTGTCTTAATTGAAAATAATTAGACACCATCTTTGGATAATTCAATATGGACTTTCTTCAAATGATGTTGTTTTCTCCTGTAAACAACTTCAAGTGGGAGGGGAAATGGTTCCCAGAAGTAGATGGTTTAAACATATTTTTATTCCTAGAGAATCTGGTTTGGTAAACAAGCAGAACTCTGCTTATATCAATACCTCACCAGTACATATATCATTTAAACAAATACACAAGAACTTGATACAAAAACCGACAAATTAAATCATATATGTGCGTTGTAGGTGCTTATAAACATTGAGCTTGCAGCTACACTTCATTAATTGATTGCATATAATTGTTAGTATAATTTGTCAAATCGTTTAGACTTATAGATGTATTGATGCAGGGACTCTATTATGTTCTTATTGGCGTTGTTGTTTGCCGGAGGTATTCCGTATAACACAGTTTGGAGATTGTGTCCATTTACATAGAAGTAGGTATTATTTCTAATAGCAGTGTATAACTTACATGTAAAAAGATAATGAACAGTATCTTCATTGTGGTATCCACAAGCGCATCCAGGGTTGTTAGAAATGTGTCTATTTACTTTATCCGCATTCAAATCACTACAGCCGAGCTTAAGTCGACAGTGTACGATCTGACAGAATCGACTGCCATAATTTAGATCTAGATAATTATTTGATTCATCATTTTTAAGCAGAGATTTGAATTCACCGATTGAGTTAGCGAATACTAAATTATCAGGTAATGAATTCCAAATTTTAATTGAGTCAGGTAGGAACGACTTTTCATATATTTTAGTCCTACAATTTATTGTTTGTAACTTAAATTTATTACGGAGATTATATTGACTGTTTTCGGAGACAAAGTTAGGGACAAGGTCACAGAGGTAGTCAGGTGCAAGATCGTTATTCATCTTGTAAAAATGTATTAGTTTAATGTCGCGCCTCCTTTCTTTTAATGGTTTAGACTTTGTTTCGATATATAACCTATGATGACTAGTGCCACGAACTGCGCCGCATGTTGTACGAAGTGCATCTAGATGTAATCGTTCAAGAATAAGACACTGATCATTTGTACAATTATCCCAGATATGACAACAACAGTCAAATATCGGCATCACAAACGATTTGTACATGGTTTCTAGCGTTTTTCTGGAGAGGCGATATTTAAAACTTCGAAGACAATTTATCATAGGGCTGACTTTCTTAACAATATCTTCAATATGAGTTTTCCATCCACAATCACTCTGTAGAGTTATACCCAGGTGTTTATGACTTTCCACTTTTCGTATCAGGGTTTGGTTCATGTTCAAGGTCGGAATCGTGTCGTTTTTATGTTTACGAGAGAAATTGATTGTTTCGGTTTTATCAGGGTTGAAGGTAACTTGCCACTTGTCTGCCCAGCTAGAGATACGGTTTAAATCATCGTTCAGGCAGGATGCGGCAGTATCGTGATCATCTACAATTACGTAAAGTGAGGTGTCGTCAGCAAATAAACGTATGTGGCTTTTTATACCATCTACTAAATCATTTATGTATACAATAAAGAGTAGGGGTCCCAATACGGAACCTTGTGGGACGCCAGCAAGTACAGGTTTATAATCGGAACTGTATCCATTAATGACGACTTTTTGTGATCTGTTTTGTAAATAACTTTCAAACCAATTCAAAAGTGATCCACCAATGCCATAGCTTTTAAGTTTAGAAATGATGCCCTTGTGCCATACCTTATCAAATGCCTTACTAATGTCACAAAAAAAACAGCTCTGACCTCTTTACCTTCGTCAAGTCCTTTCGCTATGAAATCATACAAATAAGTTAATTGGTTAGCGGTAGAGTCGCCTGGCATAAAACCCGATTGTAAATTGGTTAAAATATCATTGTCTCTAAAGAAATTAAATACATGTTTAAAAACACATTTTTCTAAAACTTTAGACAAACAGCTCGTAAGTGCGACCGGTCTGTAATTGGAACATTCATTTACACTATTTTTTTATGGAGGGGGCATTACTGACGCTTCCTTCCAGACGGCTGGAAAAGTGAATTTGTGAAGAGACATATTAAATAGTTTTGTTAATAGAGGAGCTAAACCTTTCGCCATGGCTTTCAGAAATCTATTTCCTATTCCATCTGGTCCTGTAGCTTTTGATGGATCGAGAGAGAGGAGAATATCTTGAACTTCATCAAGTGTAAGATTGACTACATTTAATGAGTCTGTAGTAAGTTCAAAATTACATTGGGGAGGTCGTAAATCTGAATTTTCTATTGTAGACTGACTCACAAAGAAATCATTCAAAACATTTGCAATGTCTACGGGGTCGTCGTAGATAATGTCATTTGATATGATTGGTGGAAAGTAGTTACTTTCAGACTTTTTGTTAAAGGTCACATGCAACGTAAAACACAACTTTGCAGATTCTGATATCTTTCGGTATGGACTTACCGAAACAAATCGTCATAAATGCAAATTCAACTTATAAAGTTGAAAAATAACGCGATGAAAAAAACCGCGCGAAATCGGAGTTCAAACGTTTCACTAATTTTCCCCAGACTTTTCTGGGGAAAACGGGTTTCAACAGCTGGGCTGCGCTCATAGCACGTGCGCAAGTAAATAGGTTCGCGCAGCTTGGAAGCGGGTTGTCCGGTGAATACTCGGTGAAGGCTTTGGTGTGAGCTATTTTTCTAATGTTTTGTTGATATCTCACAGGCGCGAGCTTTTTATATGTTATGACAGTAAATTAACTGTTTATATAATTTCATTTATCTATTTCACCACACGTTCTTCTTACCGAGACACTTTCTCAGTTCGATACTTAAAAGCAATGTCATTATTTAGCGTTGACAAAATTTCTAACTGTGATATACTAGTAGATATGACGTTGTCACAGACAAAACTCAATGTCTTGTTTTATTGACACCTGTGTGTCTGCCCGCCTGTCTGCTAATGACAATATTCAATACACAGCTGGTATCACTGACCACATGCAATTTGAACTTAACACCAATCAGGCTATACACCATAAACAAAACGCATTGATTTATGGCCCGAGTTCGGTCTCTGTCATATTATGTAATTACACAGACAGGCAGGTGTGATACTTGAACACATGACATGTTATGATGTCTGTTGATTGCAAAATGTTATACACAAAAAATGAGCATGTATTTACAAAACCCAACATCTCTATATATACACACACAATTTGCCGTGAGGGCATCTGCAAATGAACCAGCCGTTACACTTGAGTGCACACCCACCCGCTCTGACTGGGTTCGGTATCCCGGCTGCTTCGTTTCTTGGGAAGTAAACCGAAGTACACAATTTTGCACTTTTGATTTGCGATTGTACGCTTATAATTTTGTTTATATGTTTTTTCATAACCAGCAATGTATATTATATGTCATGAATAAGTGATAATTGTGTTTTAATTATGTTTGATCTTTTGGTTGCATGTGACCTTTAATATATTGTTTTACCAAACGCCACCATGTTTTTGTACCCACCGTGGAATTTATCCTATCATCAATTTTGGAATCACATTTTCTTTTGGAAACGCGTATTAAGTTGACAACTTTGTTTCTGACTAATCGAAAATTAGCCCAGTCGGAACGACGGTTTCGATTTTTAGCTTTTTTATGAAAACGATTTCGCTTCCGTATTGCAGAACGGATTTCGCTATTCATCCATATGGGATCTTAAAGGTCACATGCAACGTAAAACACAACTTTGCAGATTCTGATACCTTTCCATATGGACTTACCGAAACAAATCGTCAAAAATGCAAATTCAAGTTATAAAGTTGAAAAATAACGCGATGAAAAAAAACGCGCGAAATCGGAGTTCAAACGTTTCACTAATTTTCCCCAGATTTTTTCTGGGGAATACGGGTTTCAACAGCTGGGCTGCGCTCATAGCACGTGCGCAGTGAAATAGGTTCGCGCAACTTGGAAGCGGGCTGTCTGGTGAATACTCGGTGAAGGCTTTGGTGTGAGCTATTTTCCTAATGTTTTGTTGATATCTCACAGGCGCGAGCTTTTTATATGTTATGACGGTAAAAAAACTGTTCATATAATTTCATTTGTCTATTTCACCACACGTTCTTCTTACCGAGTCACTTTCTCAGTTCGATACTTAAAAGCAATGTCATTATTTAGCGTTGACACAATTTCTAACTGTGATATAGATATGTCGTTGTCACAGACAAAACTCAATGTCTTGTGTTATTGACACCTATGTGTCTGCCTGCCAGTCTGCTAATGACAATATTCAATACACACCTGCGATCACTGACCACATGCAATTTGAACTTAACACCAATCAGGCTATACACCATAAACAAAACGCATTGATTTATGGCCCGAGTTCGGTCTCTGTCACATTAGGTAATTACACGGACAGGCAGGTGTGATACTTGAACACATGACATGTTATGATGTCTGTTGATTGCAAAATGTTATACACAAAAAATGAGCATGTATTTACAAAACCCAACATCTCTATATATACACACACAATGAGCCGGCGGCATCTGCTAATGAACCAGCCGTTACACTTGAGTGCACACCCACCCGCTCTGACTGGGTTCGGTATCCCGGCTGCTTCGTTTCGAGGGAGGTAAACCTAAGTACAAAATATTGCACTTTTGATTTGCGATTATACGCTTATAATTTTGTTTATTTGTTTTTTCATAATCAGCAATGCATATTATATGTCATGAAGAAGTGATAATTGTGTTTTAATTATGTTTGATTTTTTGTTTGCATGTGACCTTTAAGCTCTAACATTGACCAGTCTGTTTGGTGTACTGATGTTTAATATGTACTTTATCTTTTCCGTTAGGATTTCTACTGCAGTGTCAATGTTACCAGAGGAAAATATTTCTTTTGGATCAATTTCGTTAAGATGTCTTTGAACACACTCTTTATCCATAGATTTAAAATCGTACACAAGACTTTTAATAACAACATCAGTTTTGGAAATTTTATCTTTTACCGTTACGAAAATTGGACAATGATCACTGCATATAGGATCGAGTACGCCTGAGCTAAGCACGCTATTTTCATGGGTAACAAAAATCAAATCAATTAAAGTGCTAGAGCTATGCGTAATTCGTGTTGGTGCATTTATGATCTGGTTTATCCCACACAAACGTTTTAGCGTTTCAATTTTAATGTTGCTTTCATTTTGAATATCTATATTAAAGTCACCGGCAATAACAGTGAACATGTTTAAATCAATCGCCATATCAATTGATTGAACAATCAAATCCCAGTATTGTTCACTTTTGTCCGCGCGGTAAAATGTACCAATGAGATAATTTCTAGCTTTGCATTTAATTTTTACCCATAACGCTTCAAGACCCGCAATGTCTAAAGCTTCCATACTCTCTACACATAAGTATTCTTTGACATAAATGGCCACGCCGCCGCCTCGTGTTAAACGGTCTTTTCTAAATGGAATGTGAAAACCTGGAATTAGTATATCATTGCTATTAATATTATCATTCAGCCAGGTTTCTGTTAAACATATCACATCAAAGTCTAAAAATTCTGCATGAATGATGTCAATTTTATCTTTAAGACTTCTGACATTGAGATGTAGTATCTCTAGGTTTCTATCATTATTTGGTCCCAGAAGTAGATCGCCGCACAAATCTTACAAGGCATATTTTAACATCTTATCAAGACGAAATGAAATAAAAATAATTTGATGATTTCTTTATACATCGTTTATTCACACTCTGTATTACATGAGTTTCATTGCGCTAAGTTGCAGTCATTTCATCTGACATGAGTCCCGTTGATGATGATGATTTGGAGTTTTACGTCGGCTTTTAGCTGTAGCCAATGTCGCCGACGGGGTAGGTGGTGGGTAAGATAATAATAAATAGGTTTGAATAAGGAGTAAACCACCGTACCCCAAAAAATATAAATAATGGGGCATTAACCTAGGCGTGATTTTGAAATGAAAAACGTTAAAAACATGGGAAAAATAAATAAATAAAAAGCCGGTATTAGGAATGGAAAGGGGGAGAGAAAGAAAAAACAGTACAATTGAATTTATAGGGATAAGAGGTAGAGTAATAGCTGAATAGTAGTAGTGAAAATGTTGGACCTATGGTGTTTGGTAGGGGTAGTGGAGGGGGGGGGGGAGATGATAAGGGAGTATAGCATAGTGGGGCATGACTATGAATGCAGGTGAGCTGCATAATTAATATATGGGGATTTAATAAAGAAAGAAAAATGGATTAAGTTGGTAGGGGGTGGGGAATGGGGGTGAGGGAGCGAAGAAGGCTGTGGGTAAGGGCCGTGGCTATAAGTGAAGGTTGGAGGTGAGCTGGCTTGGGTGAATGGCATTGACCTTACGTAAGAGAGGTTGGGCTGGTTTGTTTACATTTTAGTGGACTGTGATTGGCTAGGGGATGGGCGCGGACCTCGCAGCGGATTTAGGGCACTATTGATGAATGAAATTTACTCCCGGGTCTAAATGTGTAGGCATGTGCTGGTGATAATATGGGTAAATTGAATTTTGACGCCTGATCTGAATATATAGGCTAGAAGTGAGTGGTAATAAGAGGGTTTGTTTGGGAGGTTCTAAATTTTTTGAAGTAAGTTGGAGTTTTCAAGGAAGGTGGCTATGGCTTGGAATATATTGGGCGGGTTGTGGGGGTTGAGAAGGAGATGAATGTTGTTGTGGTATTTGGTGGGAATGTTGTTGTGTAATTGCTTAATGTTTGTTTGTTGCAGCTGGCAGTGTGTGAATATGTGGTTTATGTCTTCATGGGTGTTGCAGTGAGTGCATAATCCGTCCGGGTGTCTGTTTTGTTTGTACAGTGTGTAGTTTAAGTTAGTGATGCCTGTAGTTAATCTGGTAATTGCCCTGTCGATGATTTTGATGTTAGAATATGTGGGAATTTTTCTTATTGGGGATTTGATAATGGATGTGACCCAGGTTGATTTGTTTGTGTTGATGTTGTGTTGAAAGTTGGTATTTTATATGTTTGTTTTAATGAGTTTTTTAATTTCTGATTTGGATGTGTGGAAGTTGAGGTTTGGTGATGTGTGGGATGTAGCGAGTTTGGCTGCTGTGTCGGCGGTGACATTTCCTGTGATGTTTGAGTGACTGGGTATCCATGTGAATGTGATGTTTTTGTTTGAGCGTGTGAGTGAGTCTGTTTGAATAATTATATTGTGAATTAGGTCTGGGCGCGATTTAGAATGCATGTTGTGAAGTTGTTTGATAGAATTGAGTGAATCGGATAGTATAAGGAAGTTTGTTTGGGGAAGGGAGGGTATTAGGTGTAATGCAGTGAGAATGGCAGTGAGTTCGGCAGTGTTTATTGTGGTATAGTTGGTATAGTGAAAATTTGTTGTGATGGGAGGGGTTTGTTGAACGTGAATGCCTAGGCCTGTGGGTTTGTTAGAGCTGACTGATGCATCTGTATATATGTGTGTATGATTGGGGTAGGTTGTATTTAAGTAGTTGTTTGTGATATTAGTTATGGTGGATTGACGGGTGTTTTAGGTAGTTGTTTGAGGATTGTGTCAAGGGACATGTCTGTGATGGGAGGGGGTTTGTCGTGAATGTAGCTTGTAATGGGAGGTGTGTGTTGTAAGGTGTTTAGCTGTTGTGCGTGTAGCAGACTGTATAGGTGGGTAAGGCATGATGCTTTAAGTGGGTTTGATTTGAATTTTTTAAGTGTAGATTTTTTAATGTTATTATATTTGTTTGTGATTAATTTAAATGTGGGGTTGTGTTGGGCCCCAGCCCAGTAAGTGAGTGTGGTTTGGTTTATTCTTTGTGTTATTGAAGAGGTGCCTGTGAGAAGAAGTAGTGTGTTAAGAGAGGTACCACTCCTCGCGCCGAGGGGCTAGTTTAAGGGCTTTGAATTGGATGGAATTAAGTTTTGAAGATTATGGGAGGGAGGTAGTGGAGAACCGGTGCGGCGTAGTCCAATCTCGATAATATGAGAGTTTTGTATATATTAATGAGGGTATGTTTGTCGGCACCCCAATTTGTGCCGCTGATGGCTCGCATTAAGTTGAGATCTTTTTGACATGAATTGACCAAGTTATTAATATGGGGTGTCCATGTCATGTGGTGGTCGAAAGTTACTCCTAGAAATTTCGCTTCTTTTTTGAATTCGATTTCTTGGTTGTTTAAGTGTAGTTTGGGGTTATAATTTTGCATATGCTGTCGTTTGAATAATATGCCCACGGTTTTTTTAACGTTGATGTGGAACCCCCATTTTTGGGCCCAATTTTGAATGGAATTTAGCATTTTTTGAATTTTGAGTGATGCCTGTTTAACTGAGGTTGAGGAAGTCCAAAATGAAATATCGTCTGCGAATTTGGCTGTAGTGATTTCAGGCCATTTATCTGGGAAAATGTCGTTAATCATAAAGTTGAATAAAGTTGGGGATAATATGCTCCCCTGTGGGGTTCCATTTTCTAGAGGATATGGGTCCGAGATGGTGTTGTGAGATTTGATTGTTATTTGTCTATCGTTTAAAAAAGAGTGAATGAAATTTAGTATTCGACCGTGTAAGGCATGTTTTCTAAGTTTTTGTAGAAGGCCGTTATGCCAAACCATGTCGAATGCCTTGCTGAAGTCAATGAAAATGGCCATAGTGTATTGTTTCTGAGCTTGTGCTACTTTAACATCTTGTTCTAAATGTAAAATGTGGTCTAAAGTTTGTCGATTTGGAGTAAAGCCGCTCTGGTCCTCCTTAAGTAAGTTGTTGGTTAGAATAAGGTGTTTGAGCCTGTTGTTTATAATTGTTTCAAGGGTTTTACAGAGGTGGGAGGTAAGTGAGATGGGTCGGTATGAATCAGGCTCGTTCTTGGGTTTTCCTGGTTTGAGGATTGGTACCACTCTGGCTGTTTTCCAGCTGTTGGGGATAGTTCCTGAGGTCCAGATATGGTTGAAGAGGGTGAGTGTGAGGTTAAGCATGTTGGGAGGTAGTTTATTTAGTATTGTGTATGTGATGGTATCTGGACCTGGGGCTGAGGCTGATTGTTTGTTTTTGAGTGCAGATTTGAGTTCATGTATGTTGATTTTTTATTTATGGGTTTGTCTGTGTGGGGGGTTGTGGGGTGTAGGGGTGGTTTTAATAGTGTTTTGGAAGGAGGGTGGGTAGTTGGTGGAGCTGCTTGTAGCCGAGAAGTGGGCAGCAAATGTATTTGCTTTGTCTTTGTTTGTGGGTTGGTCCGGAAAGTTAGGTGAAATGGTTTTGGAAATGCCCTTTATGGCTTTAAATTTATTCCACAAGGTCCGTGGTCTTCGATGAGATTGCCTGAGGGTGGAACAGAAATTTCTCCAATGGGTGATTTTTGCTGCCTTGATAATTTGTTTGGTTTTATTACGTAGTTGTTTAGCTAAATGTAATTTTGAGCGGTCCCTTTTTGATTGATTAAGGGCCTTTTTTCTAGCCTTTCTGGCGTTTATAATTTCATGGCTCCACCACGGGACTGTTTTTTGTGCGGGGTTGGGCCGAAAAGTAGGGATGCATTTGTCTGTGATATTTAGAATTATGTTTGTAAGATTGCTGTTAAATGTGTTTATGTCGGGGCTGTAGATGGTTGAGGTATTAACTTGCTTGCATAATGTTTTGAATTTTTCCCAGTCTGCTTTGTTGATGTTGTATCTGGTTTCTGTGGGTATGGGTGGGGGAGTGGTGGTTGCACGGGTGGGAATGTGTGAGGTAATGGTGATTTTGATGGGGCAGTGGTCGCTGCCCCAGGTGTCGGTGTGTACCTCCCAGATACAAGCTTGTGTTAGGTTGGGGGTGGTGAATGTGAGGTCTATGGCTGTGGGTGTTTGAAGGTGGGAGAGGGGGTAACGGGTGGGTTGATTGTCATTTAGGCAAGTTAGGGAATGTTGGTCTAGCCAGTCGGTGAGGCGGGTACCGTTAATATCAGTGTGGGGTCTTGTGCCCCACAGTGGGTGATGTGCGTTAAAGTCTCCGAGTAAAATGGTGCTGGGAGCTATGAATTTAGACAATGTTTCCAAATCTTGGGGGGTGATTTTGATAGTAGGGCTTCTGTAGACGTTAATAATTGTGGTTTCTTTGTTATTTAGTTTAGTGTTGATAGCCAGGACTTCTAGATTGGTTACGGGAATTTGCAAAATGGTATAATTTAACTTCTCTGCGATGTAAATGCCCCGCCGGGGGGCCTAGGTGATTATGTGGCCGAGGTCTATCTTTCCGAATGAAATTGTAGCCTGGTATTTTGAAGGCGTTTTTTGGTGATAATCTAGTTTCTTGCAGAGCTATAATGTCGGGGGCAATTTTGTTATGGGCGATGAGTGCCTTGAGCTCATGCCCATGCGCTCGGAGACTGTTGCAGTTCCACTGTATAAGTGCCATGGTAACTGTAATTTGGAATAAGAGTGTACTAAATGCCATGGCGTGGGGCATGAATTTGGAAGAAAAGTAGATTTGGTGCTTTAGTGGTTTAGTGATTGGTGTTTAAAAAGGGTTTTTGATGGCTATGAGAAGACTGGCTAGACTTTGCGGTATAGTTTGGATTTGTGTGCTAGTGTATGTAGTTTTGCTGTGGGTTTGTCCATGAGTGTGGCCATGATGATAAATTCCACTAGCTTGTTTAGGATTATGGTTGAGTTTTGTGGCGTGAGTGTTCGGGTGGGATTATGGGCTGGTGATGTGTTTTATTAAGCGGGGGTTGTGTTTTGTTTGTGGGAAGTGGGATTGGTGGCTTGTGTTGGGAGGGTTTGGGGTGGGGAGGGTTGGTGGGCTTGGATGGGGGTGCAGTTTTGGGGCGTGTTTGTTTGGGTGGGGCAGTTGGGATGGGTGTGGGAGGAGGGGTTGTTTGGGCGGAGGGGTTTAGGGCGGGATTGGGGTGGGTGTGGTTTGGGTGGGTTGGTGGAGCGTGGAGGTTTGGTGGTTGGCTGGGGGGGGCGGTGTTTGCTGGGTTTAGGTGAAGGTGGGGGTGAGTAGAGCGATGAGTTGGGGGTAGAGGAGGTGTAGGGGGAAGATGAGGTAGCTGAGAGGAGGGAGTGGTATGCGAGTAGTGGGCGTGCAGGTTTGGGCAGGTCGGTGTTTTTAATGTGTTTGTTTAGCCTGAGTATGTGTTTTTGTTTAATGGGACATGTGTTTTGTGTAGCGGTGTGGCCGGTTGTGTTGCAATGTATGCAATATTTTTGTTGGCGACATTCGTCTATTGTATGAGTGTCCGACCCGCATTTGGGACATAGCATGGGGAGTTTACAAGCGTCGGATATGTGTGTGTATGAAAAGCAGTATTTACATTGTTGTGGGTTTTTACGTGTAGGGTGAACTTTGTAGGTGAGGGCGCCAAATGTAATGTGGGTTGGGGAGAGTGGTAGTGTCGAACGTGAGAAAGGTTGTTTGTGTGTTAGGATTGTAGGTGGTGGGTTGTCTGTTATTGATGGCTCTGAAGTTTGTGATTTTAGGTTGATTGGGGATGGTGTTAGCGATGTCGATGTAATGTTTGATGTCTGTTTCAGTTTCTCTTGTGTCAATGTATATTACTCCTTGTATAGATGTCTGCCAGCGTGGGTATTGCCAATTTACCTGTTTGCCGTCAATGAGGGTGTGATTAAGGGTGTGTTTTAATGATTGTTGGTCAGTGAATGTGATTTTAAAGCCTCGTCCGCAATTGTTTATGTATTTGTATTTAATTTTGTGTTGTTGGAGGCAAAGGGCGAATTTGTTAATGGAGTATGTGTGATTGAGCGGCGTGTGAGTGTTGGTGGCGAAGGCTAATAGTATGAGCTTGGGTTCTTGGGCTTGGGGTGGGGTGGCTTGGTCGCATGGTTTTTTGTTAGATTGTGTGTTTTCAGAGGGAGAGATGTGTGGGCGTTTAGTGGATTTGGTTTTGGTGCTTGGGGTTGTGGCGCTGGGGTGGTGGTTTGGATGGTTGTTGAGTTTGAGTAGGGAATCAATATCGATACCGAAATTGATGGGGATGGGGTCGATTTGGTTTGGGGAGGTGAGGGTGGGAAGTCTTTGGTGGGAGTAGAGAATAGCTAGGCCGAGGGGCTGGGGAGGCCATGGTGTGATGAGGGGGCGGGGAGGGAGAGTGGGCTGGGGTAGAATATACAATACACAAATGATAATACAAACAAATTTAAGAAAGAGAGCATATATACAAATGAAATGAACAGAGCTCATGGACAAATGGAGAGCCAGGGATTAAACTTCGGCATGAATAATGATGATAACAATGGTGGCATTTAATGAAAGCTGAAATGACAATAAAGAAATGCAAAGGGGAATTAATCCAGCGCCCAATTGGTAGGTGATAATTAAATGATTGCCATCCTTTTTTACAGACCTTTTAAGAGCGCTCATTTATTTCAACGAAAGCACACTCGGTTTCTGGTGTTATTGTTGGATTATTGTTTGGACAAGTCAAAGGATTAATTACAAAAATGCCACAGAATTCGAAAGCATGTTCCCAGCCACTCAAACATCACAGGAAATGACACCGCCGATACAGCAGCCAAACTCGCCACATCCCATACTTCACCAAACCTCAACTTCCACTCATCCAAATCAGAAATAAAAAAACTCATTAAAACAAACATATCAAATACCAACTTTCAACACAACATCAGTACAAACAAATCAACCTGGGTCACATCCATCATTAAATACCCAATAAGAAAAATTCCCACATATTCAAACATCAAAAACATTGACACGGCAATTACCAGACTAATCACAGGCATCACTAACTTAAATTACACACTCTATAAACAAAACAGACATCCAGACGGATTATGCACACACTGCAACACTCAGGAAGACATTAACCACATATTCACACACTGCCAGCTGCAACAAACAAACATTAAGCAATTACACAACAACATTCCCACGAAATACCACAATAACATACACCTCCTACTCAACCCCCACAACCCAACCATTATATTCCATGCCATAGCCACCTTCCTTGAAAACTCTAACTTACTCCAAAAAATTTAGAACCTCCCAAACAAACCCTCTCACTACCACTCACTTCTAGCTTATATATTCAGATCAGGCGTCAAAATTCAATTTACCCTTACTATCACTCTATCACCAGCACGTGCCTACACATTTAGACCTGGGAGTCAATTTCATTCATCTATAGTGCTCTAAACCCGCTGCGAGGTCCGCGCCCATCCCTTAGCCAATCACAGTCCACTAAAACGTAAACAAAGCAGCCCAACCCCTCTAACGCAAGGTCAATGCCATCCACCCAAGCCAGCTTACCTGCAATCTTTACCGACAGCCACGGCCCCTTACCCACAGCCTTCTTCGCTCCATTACCCCTAACCCCCACCCCCCACCAACTTAACCCATTTTTCTTTCCTTATTAAATCCCCTTATATAAATCATGCAGCTTACCTGCATCCCTATACATGCCCCACTATGCTATACTTCCTTATCATCCCCCCACTACCCCCACCCCCCACCACCTTAGGCCCAACATTTTCACCATTACTATTTAGTTATAACTCTATCTCTCACCACTAATAAATTCTAGTGTATTGCTTTTTCTTTTCCTCTCCCCTTCCCTTCATAATATCGGCTTTTTATTTATTTTCTCTCATGTTTTTAAAGTTTTTCACTTCAAAATCCCACTTAGGTTAATGCCCCAGCATTTATATTTTTTTGGGTACGGTGGTTTACTCCTTATTTTAAACCTATTTATTATTATCCTACCCACTACCTACCCCGTCGGCGACATTGGCTACAGCTAAAAGCCGACGTAAAACCCCAAATCATCATCATCAAAGCATGTTCATTTTGTTTCTATACGATTAAACCAAATGACAATAAAGCCTCCTGTTGGATTAAATCATACGCAGGTTAGACGTCATGTGCAGACAGGGCAGAATTATGTGAAATATCGCTTTCTCGCTCTATCGCTCTATCGCTTTCTCGCTTTCTTGCTTTCTCGCTTCCTCGCTTTCTCGCTCTATCGCTCTATCGCTCTATCACTTTCTCGCTCTACCGCTTTCTCGCTATATCGCTTTCTCGCCTTGGTATATCGCTTTCTCGCTCTATCGCTTTCTCGCTTTCTTGCTCTATCGCTTTCTCGCTCTATCGCTTTCTCGCTCTATCGCTTTCTCGCTATATCGCTTTCTCGCCTTGGTATATCACTTTCTCGCTCTATCGCTTTCTCGCTCTATCGCTTTCTCGCCTTGGTATATCGCTTTCTCGCTCTATCGCTTTCTCGCTCTATCGCTTTCTCGCTTTATCGCTTTCTCGCATAATGGTATCGCTTTCTCGTCTCGTGCTATCGCTTTCTCGTCTCGTGTTATCGCTTTCTCGTCTCGCGTTATCGCTTTCTGGTCTCGCGCTATCGCTTTCTCGTCTCGTGCTATCACTTTCTCGTCTCGTGCTATCGCTTTCTCGCTTTCTCGCCTCCGAATTTTAAGGCGAGAAAGCGATGGCCCTAATCAGCCACCATACCTTGGTGGTGAACAGAATCAAGTAGTTTAAGGCTGCTTTTGCAGGCTCCGCCATATACGATCGAGCCATAATCAAGTTTAGATCGCACCAATGATCTATATAAGTGAAGGAGGGTAGTTTGATCCCCTTCCCACTTTGAATTGGAGACAATTAGTACTACGATTTTTCCTGAAACCACATTGAATATTTGTCATCAGACATGGTTCAGGTAAGTGTTTCAGTAGCTGGTAATGTATATTATCATCACCCGTTGCAGTGTCATGAGCTTGCTCAAGAGCAGTATGTAGCTCATGTAATGAAAGCAACTTCATTATAATCTTCACCGTTATTTGATTCAAAATTAAGTTTTATCTTTTCCTGTTGTTTCTGATATCTCTGAAACTCAGGGACATAATTTGCCGATGATGAGTTCTTGGCAAGAGTTTCACCAATTTTATTTGCAATTTTAGATTTGTCAGAAATTAAATTATCACCATCTTTAAGATGGTGAACACCAGATTTTGAACCTTTGCCTTTAATTTTTTGAACCATGTTCCATACCTTAGACATTGGCGTGCGTGAATTAACTTTGGAGACATAATTTCTTCAAGATTGTCGTTTGTTTTGTTTGAAGGTACGACGCGCCTTTGCATTGAGTATTGTAAATTTATTTGAGTTATGGACAGTTGGATGATGGCGGAAATAATGCTCTGCCTTTTTCCTCGCTTTTCTGGCTTGTCTACAATCTGTATTAAACCATGGTTTTCGTACATGTGGAGTCGTAGAGGACTTTGGTATACATTCATCAGCTATTTCATTTTAAACCTCAGAAAAAGTTTGAATGGATCAGTAAAATCACTGAAACAGTCAGGTCGCAGTTTCAATGTATAAATAGTGTGATATGAAGATCAGTTAGCCTTCAAAAAGTTCCATGTTGTATACGATGGAGAATCAGATAGAGTTATTTCTGAAAGGATAGTTGGGAAGTGGTCACTTCCACAAAGGTCATTATGAACAGACCAATCAAATTCATTCAGGAGGTTAGAGTCTGCAAAAGATAAGTACAAAGAAGAATAAGTGCCAGTTGTAGGATGCAGATAGGTGCTTGAATCATCATTAAATATGCACAGGTCATTATTGGAAATGAAATCTTCAATTATTTTGCCTTTAGTATTAGTGTTAGTACTTCCCCAGAGTGGGTTGCGACCGTTGAGGTCACCCATAATAACACATGGCTTTGGGAGTTGATCATAGAGTGATTGAAGATCTTTCGCTGAAGTGCCGATGAAGGCGGAATATACAGAGAGCATAATGTAAATGCTACACCCAGAGTAAGTCGCACTGCGACAGCTTGGAGATTAGTGTTAAGTGTAACAGGGCTGTGAATAACATCCTGTCGTATAAGGATAGTAGAACCTCCAGTGGCCCTATCACCCAGAGGGGAAAAAATGATGGGCTTCGAACTGACGTAAGCTAAAATTGTCTGTCTGTTTCAGATACATCTCTTACAGACAGAACGCTGATGGTGTTAAATCCTGGATTAATATCTGTATTTCATAAAAAATTGTCAGTAGTCCTCTACAGTTCCACTGCACAATATGTTTACATAGACCTATCTTTTAGGTGGATTAATGGGGGATCTACCCCGCACCTTTTTCGAGGGCGACAAGCTATGTGCCCTAGAATGGACATTTTGGGACACGTCCATGTCCTCAAGTGATCCGTATTTGTTAAATAATTTGATTTTATCATCTGACCCTTTTGGGGCTCTGCCACTTTGTTTTTTCCAAGAATCTGGCTTCGGTCTGTTTTTGCTTTTGATGATTTGCTGAACGTTTCTGGTAGATTGAGTCATTTGAGATGCCTGAGAAGATGTATCACGTTCAGAAGATGGTTCTGATTGGGTTTGGCCGTGCCAGGAAGACTTAGTGGTTCCACAGTTTGTGTAGACATTGCAGGTGATAAGATCTCAGGAGACTCGGTTTTGAGCCATGTCAAGTTCGTCTGACAGCTTGCAGAGGACTTGGTTACTGTAGGAGTTATATCAGACGATGATTTTGCTATGAAAGCATAAGTTTCCTTGATCTCAGATCTTAAGACAAGCTTTTTTGCATCAGAGAAACTAATGTTTTGAGTAAATTTGATCTTATTGATCTCCATATGCTGTTTCCAGATTGGACAATCTTTGGAAAATGATGAGTGAGTGCCTCCGCAGTTGGTACATTTCTTAAAGGTACTCTCACAATCTTCTGTTGTATGTGTCTTCTCACCACAGTGAACACACACAACAGACAATGTGCGAGTACGAACACCATGACCAAACTTCTGGCATTTAAAACACCTCAGAGGATTTGGTATGTAGGTGTCAACAGTAATGTTACAGTATCCTGCCTTTATTGATCTGGGAGCATTGGGAGAAGAAAATGAAAACAAGTAAGTGTTCGTCTGAATGGTTTCCTGGTTTTTACGTGTTGTAAAACGCTTAACGTAAGTGACCCCTTGATCTTTCATTTCTGAAACAATGTCAAGTTCGGACATGTCAGTGAACAATCGATCTCGGTCTCTAACGATTCCTTTACTGGTGTTAAGTGATCTATGAGGAGAGACAGATACCGGAATGCCGACGAATGTTTCAGTAGACATCAGGTTAGTTGCCTGTTGCCTTTTGCTGCACTCAATGAGCAATGACCCTGAACGCAAAAGTTTAATGTTTTTCACATCACCGGCTATGCCTTGTATGCCTTTTTGTACTGCAAAAGGATTCAACTTCAATCTTGAGTTATCTTGAGTCTCCATCACTAAGAAACGTGGCCAGTAGTCAATTGATTTGGGCTGTCTATGGTCATCATCATCAGGATCAGTATCAAGAGGACGTGTGTTTTTTTATGGGAGTTTCGTAAGCCATGGTTAGTTTTATAAAGATTCATCATCCGACATCCCCACCCACCACGGAGTATCATGAAGACAATGCCAAAAACAAGTGGGTCTCCAACTTGCAGCACCAAGGATACTCGGATGATATACTCCAGCAGAAATACTAAAATAATAATTCTTCCACCAGATTGGCCCATGAGCCACCGCCTTCTTGGCATAAGACTCCAGGCAAAGTTCATAACATCATATTTCAAAAACTAAACGTGTCAAATGAACAAAGAGGGCCAAGACCAAAATTGAAACAATTCCAAATCAAATTTGTGCAATTACATATATATATATATATATATATATATATAGTCCATGCACAGGGCTTGGCGTGACCAGCCGATTGATAGAACTGGGCCAGTTCTACCACCCGTCTAGGTGAAGTCAGGGCCGAAGTGGTGTGTTGGGCAAAGGAACACTGTTCCTGGAACCAGTGCCCTCAACCACCAGAATCCCTTCCTCCACCGACACAGGGGCGCAAACCCACGGCAAACGGGTTGGTGGATTCAAATATACCCCGGGTCCACAACGGGGGTTGAAGAGCGCTTAGCATTGCCCAGCACCCACCACGAGGAGGTGGCTCTTCACGGGTGCCTGATGCAGAAGGTAGTATCTTGAAATGCAAATACAAAAAATAAAACTAACGAATGGCCCTAAAAGGCTTCCCGTGGCTAAGAGTCTTCATTAGTACCCGAACGATTGACGTACAGAGTATGTTTGACTGGCTGTATGAGTTATTTAGTATTTCACCTTTAACAAAACAAACAGGAGTCTGATGTATCGATCTCAGAAGTCACATGTCATTACTGACTTGTTGAGGAGACGAGTTGGGCCTGCCTTGTCAAATTCAAGTGCACGGTAACAAAATGGATGCAAATCCAATATTTGTAGCTGTCCTCATGCTACACTTTCGTTGTGTCGGGCATCAAAGGGACAGTTTGACGGAACACAGGATGTGGTTTTGTCCGGAATCTGTGTTCCAGTCAGATTTCTGCAGGACTACCTAACAGCAGTGTAGCCGGACTCTGTGTGTACTCTCGTCAAGATGTCTCTCGGTCAACTGGTCATCGTCCACCAGGGAGTGTGGCTGAATTCAAGAAGGGGACAGGGAAACCTTGCAAGTGTCTGACAATAACTCGTATCTACCAGTCCAACAGATGATACAGCAGGTATGTATGTATGTGCTGTATGTATGACTGGTGTGTGGGGTGGGGTGTGGGGGTTTTGGATTGAGTGGTGGGTGGTGAGAGGGGGGTGGGGTTGGGTTAGGATGTTAGAATTGAAAATTTAGTTCGTGTGTGTGTGTGTGTGTGTGTGTGTGTGTGTGTTTTGAGTGATATGTGTGTGGTTGGAGAAGGTTTTGTTATAATTGTTAAATTAGATCAAGGGTTTTTATTTAATATTTTTTTCAGAAGTTACAAGAGATACTTGTATGGAGAATAAGCATTCGCTCATATTTCATGCCAATTCGGTTTGGGGGCCATTAGACATGACTCGGCCAAGGGTTTCGTCCAGGCACGGCAACTCTTCGACTCTAATTCTATCCCGCATTTAACTTCCGAATTTAAACTCTGATGGTGAACTTCAAAATTGTTTCCAAAGGACAATTAGTCTGATCTGATTTTCAAGGCCTCGTAACATACGTTGTTTCCATGTTCTATATAGGTTTCAATGTAAAGTATGTATTTCGATATCAACTTGAAAAATAGAAAATACGTTCTGTTGTGTGTAGGTATCGTCAGTAAAGTTAGTAAACGATCTTAACTTGGTTAGTGTCTTACCTTTGTTACTAACTGCATACAAAAAGGCCTCTTCATCTATACAAATCTAAACAAACGATATTTTCAACGAATTGCACTTGAAACCATTTCTTGTTAAACTAAACTTGGTAAAGAGAAAAGACTTACGATGCCATAATAGTAAACTCATTTAACATGGTGAAAACTGGACAACATTTTACAAATATCATTCTTTTCATGTCAAAGTGGTAGCTATAATGTTCATGACGGGTATGGTGTTGTAATGTATGTTATCATATTTTTCTTATATTTCAAAACAACACTGAAAAATTACTTAAAAACATAACGATGGTCCCATGAATTAATTTATTCACTGTTTGTTTTCAAGAATTATATAGTCGACTTGGTAAACAGACAATGTATGCAGAGCACATTTTCATCATTTTAATCCTAAACTTCAAAATGTTTTGCCTATACTTAAAACACACAGGAAATATGCAGGGAACGTGTGCTTAGGGTGGATTTTACATCACTAGGTTATGAGTTAATTATTCTTGAACCGTTAAGATAAATGTTTGCTGCAAACATAATCTAGACGTCATGTTGTGGGTCTTGCACTTTCCTGTAACGTCTGTTACCAACTTTTTAACAATTAACAATCACCTTCAACACTAATCGTTTAGTATTTAAATGTAAAAAGCCTCTCTTTGAGACAATAGGATGACTATCTTAGTTCATAGCTTTCATATAATTTTCAAAATATAACTGATTCATTCAGTTCTTCATGTAAGGTATGTTACTAAGTAATAACCTTCAACAATTAACGAATAACTTTCCATACTATTTTTTAAAAGGTAATCTCTATTTGGAATACTCAGAACAACGTACCAGGTGATCAATGTTTCAAACATGAACAAGTGGAATCTCAAAACAGAGCTGATTAATGATTTTTAGTTTCGTAAATTGTTTAACGGACGTTTCTGTAACGGATGTTTTTCAATGTATATCACATACTGTTTCAAGGAAATGTGTAATGGTTTTATGAACTTTTGTATGTTAAGTATGAACATCTTGGTAACCTAATGTTTGCAAACAAATGGCAAATGGTTAATAAAATATTCCTTTTATAAGTATGGGGCAGTAACGAATGTTTCATTCTTAACCATAACTTTGACAACATTTAACATATGGAACACATTTGACAAACGTTGACGTTTGTTTCTATTTGGCGGTTTTTGTTCTATGAAACACTACACCTGATTACAAAATATATTCCATATGGTGTTATCTCTTGATTACACATCTTATGCAACTCACAATATACTGGGTATGTATGTTTTAATGGCATCTTCAATTTTGGCGACAACCAAACAATTGAAATTTCAACAATGTTTCACTGTGTTGTGCAATGAAATACACAGACGAAGTAAGGAGTCAGTATTTTTGGAACTTCTCATATAGATTATCTTTTTGACAAGCTATTGGTATTAATTCTAAAACCATCAGAGGTTTTACGAGCGACAGTAACGTATGTTTCAATTTGATATATGTCTAACATTTCTTTTAGAAAAGTGAAATGTGTTTACATGTTTTTCTTCTATAACTTGTTTCTGCCAGTCAGATTATGGACAGCTATGACACGAACGTTGATAACAAAGCTGTGTTGCCTGTGGCAGAACAATGGCGTCCAATATGTACAGTTTTATTGAGAAAGTGCGTTCCTCGCTGTCTGTCGTCGGTTCCCCTATCCTGCCTGCTTAATAGATTTAGGCAGAAGGACGACTAACTATCCGTTTTAGATCGGCAATTCTCATAGACATAATCTGCTTATCTAGTCATACCAAGTCACCAACTACTTGAAAGCTAAATTAAACATTTATGGGTCTTAAGTCAACGATAAAGAACCGCAAAATTGAAAACAGAGTAGCTTTATCTTCATTCTAGCACGACTGATAAGTGTTTTGGCGCGCAAGAACACAAGGCGCAAAGGGCTTTTTTTCCTGAAATCGCTTTGGAATCGTCCCGTTGAGGGACAGGTTGTATAATGAACAAAATAAGACATTTTCAACAACATAAATGCTATATTTCAGGAACCAGTATGCTTGTATTTGTAACAAGTAGCATACATAAATAAATAAAATGCAGCTTATACTGTGAGCAAGTACAATTATTTGATTTTCTCAAGCGAATTCATTGATCTCCCCCTACTGTATGACAATCGACTCGCCCAAATGCAAGCCGTGAACTCGCGCTAAGTTTAGTCGCCGCTAACTTTATTTTAAAAACACACAAAACCCTGAAAAAACAACTTTTTTCACGGAAATAATTGTTGATCACCACCTTACTATTCCCAAGTTGGAAAAGACCTGACATGCCACGTTTTTAATGGGATACATGGACAGTGGAAGTGGAAGGACTGGGCATTACGGCCGGGACGGAAGCGGTCAGGTCAGGATCGTGGACTGACGTGTGTTGTCGACGTCAACACACGTAGATCTGGACCCGCTTTGAATATAGCTCGCCGCTTTTGCGCTGCGTTGACGGATTTTCTAGCTTCGTAGTTTCTTCACTGGAATGAAATTCTTCTTCAAACCATTCGCTTTTACTTCAAAGACAATTCACCAAAGATGCTGCCGAGATAGTAAATTGCCGTTGTTGTCCGATACATGTTTGTTTACAAACAATAGGGTCAACGAGTTCGTTGTATTCATACGCGGTGAATCGGTCACGGTCCTTAAACTGTCATTTAAGTATGGTTTTGATGAGCCTCTCAGCCAATCAGAATCGAAGTATCACAATAATGTCGTGCTAGAATGTACAATGAACTCTTATACGAAATAATACTGTAAATAAAGAAGAACCATGTTGTTTATGCGTTTATTCTTAATTTACAAGACAACATTAGAACGTAAACAATGGTCAATTAAATATTAGGAATCTTTGATGACCACAGGCTGAGCTATCATTTGCCCAGAGAGACTGTTGAACGATACATAAGGATCATGTTGATCACTTGGAAACAGTTTCCATTTGAATATCTCCACCCCTTGGCAGCAGTCAACATTACACCATACCTCGTATTTACGGACCCATGTACATGGCAGACTTGAATGACATCTTGGAATTGCACTCCAGTTTTTTGCTTTGAAACATTTGCAGCGCTTCGTTTGACAACCGTTTGGCCCCAGCACAGTTGCATCTCACTAAATCTTAGCCAGCACAATCTGATCATCACGTTGAACCAAGGTTTTATATAGAGACTGTTTGATCTGTGTCAAGTCACTGACGTCATAGAGTTTTAGTGACACATGTGTCTTGATTACAACCGGACTACCACCAATGAAGCAATCTCATATGTTGCTTACAACACTTTGCTTCTGTTTGCTTCATTCACTGCAGACACATTGATCTCTAATCCCATTTGAAAACTCTATTGGTAATGCGCGCGTGCATTGTGTGTGCGTGTGTGCGTGCGTGCACGTGCGTGCGTGTGTGTGTGTGTGTGTTGATGTACAGGAAGCCAGATATGTAAATTGAGGTATATACAAACGCAAGGGAAGAAGGAGATACCTAAAAGTAATTACGGATGATGTACAACAAGCCTTCAAGAGGTGAATGACAGAGAAGAATACAATCTCATAGGGTATAAGCTTTTACAATAAGGTCAAGGGTATCTTTACATGGCAGAGTGTTCTGAGAGGGCAGATTTGATCATACTTTTCAACTGAAGTTTTATGTTCTATTTAGCTTTACATGTTGCAGAGGGCCCGCAAGTTCTTCCTTCAATATATAGCTGCTTCCATAATCACTACAAATTTTGTAGATACATCACTCTGGGATCGGGGTCGGTCTGGTTGCTACTCACCTCTCCCATTCGCCTCAGCGAGACGATTTCAAAGTTTTATCAGAATGAAAATCGTTACTCAACACTGGCGAAGTTCTTTTTGGCTAGTCGGCTTGGATGTGATGGCTAATCTAAGCCAACGGTAGGGATTGTTGATCCGGATGGGGGCTCTCGTTCGAGGTTTTGGTGGACGGTCATTTCGTTGGAGGTGGGTGGTGGCCATGGTCTGCCCGTCCAATATGTACAGTTTTATTGAGAAAGTGCGTTTCGCTGTCTGCTGGTTTCCCTATCCCGGCTCTGCCATTAGGATGTAGGCAGAAGGACGACTAACTATCCGTTTTAGATCGGCAATTCCCTATAGACATAATCTGCTCATCTAGTCATACCTAAGTCACCAACTGCTTGACCGCTGAATTGAAATATTTATGGGTCTTAAATCAACGAAAAAGGATCCGCAAAATTGAAAACAGAGTGGCTTTATCTTCATTCTAGCATGACTGGATAAGCGTTTTAAACTGGAACTGTTTTATGCGCCAAGAACACAAGGCGCGAAGGGCCTTTTCTCTAAATCGCTTGGAATCGTCCCAAAGGAGGGACAGGTTGATATAATGAGCAAAATAAGACATTTTCAACAACATATTTGCTGTGTCAGGAACCGAGGTATGTTTGTAATTTTGTAACCAAGTAACATACAGAAATAAATAAAAATATGCCCATACTGTGAGGAGGTACAATTATTTGATTTTTCGCAAGCGAATTATTGATCTCCACTACTGTATGACAATCGACTCCGCCCAAATGCAAGCTTTGTGAACTGCTAAGTTTAGTCGCCGCTACTTTATTCACGGAAATAATTGTTGAGCACCACCCTACTATTCCAATTTGAAAAGACTCTGACATGCCACGTTTTATGTGGGATTAAGCATGGACAGTGGAAGGAAGGACTGGGCATTACGGACGCGGGACGACAGCAGCTCAGGTTAGGAACGGGCCGACGTGGTGTTACTCCACGTCCAACACACGTAAATCCGGACCCGCCTGAAATTATGCTGCCGCCGCGTGCCGTAGCTTCGACGGATTTTTCCAGCTTCGTGAAGTTTCTTCCACTGGGATTAGGGTCAAGAAATTCCTCTTCTTCAAACCATTTGCTTTACTCTTCAAAACACCAAAGATGCTGCCAAGATAGAAATTCGCTGACGTCCGGACATGTTTGTTTACAAACAATAGGGGTCAACGAGTTCCACGCATTCATACGCGGTGAATCGGGTCACTTTAATTAACGGTCCTTAAACTTTCATTTAAGTACAGTTTTGATGAGCTCTCAGCCAATCAGAATTGAGTGCACACACATTGTCGTGCTAGGAATGTACAATGAACTCTTATACGGTAGCCAATAATGTAAACAAAGAAGAACCATGTTACTACGCTGACTTAATTTACAAGACAACATTATAACGTAAGCAATGGTCAATTACATATTAGGAATCATTGATGACCACAGGCTGAGCCATTTTGCCCAGAGAAGCTGTTGAACTATACATAGATCATTTTGGTCACGGAACAGTTTCCATTTAACATCCCACCCTTGGCAGCAGTCAACATTACATCATACTCGTAAATATGGACATGTACATGGCAGACTTGAGGACATCTGAATTGCACTCCAGCTTTGCTTTGAAACATTTGCAGCAAATTTAGTTTGACACCGTTTGGCCCCAGCACAGTTGCATCTCACCAATCTTAGCCACCACAATCTGACTCACGTTGAACTGCTCTTGACATAGAGACTGTTTGATCTGTGCTCAAAGTCACTGACATCATAGAGTTTAGTGAAGCGCTGCCAGTCTTATCATAATGGATCACTAATGAAGTACCCTCACATGTTACAACACATGCTTCTGGTTTGCTTCTCTATCCATACTAAGACACATTGATCTCTAATCTCATTTGAAAACTGAAGAATATAAGCTTTCAGTAAACAAGCTAACTTTCCTGTGGAGTTTGTTTCAGTGATTATGTCTAATTACTGAAAATTTCAGAAATTGACATAACCACTGAAGGAAAACATCATTAGACATAATCACTGGTTATACTCTGTTTATACAATTACATATGTCGATTGTGGTTGAGGATATATATATAGATATATATATATATGTGTGTGTGTGTATTGATATGTGTGTGTGTGTGTATATATATATATATATATATATATATAGGAGGTGGGTAGCCTAGTGGTTAAAGCAGTTGGCTCGTCACGCCGAATAAATTCGGGTTCGAATCTCCACATGGGCATACCGTGTGAAGCCTATTCTTGGTGTCCCCGGCCCTTGATGTTGTTGGAATATTGCTAAAAGCGGCGTAAAACCAAACTCAGTCAGTCAGTATATATATATTGATGTACAGGAGGCCAGGATATGTAAATCTGGAGTATATACAAACGGAAGGGAAGAAGGAGATATAATTAATTACGGATGTACAAACCATGAGGTGTGAGATGACAGAGAAGAATACAAATGATAGGGCATGTTTCTACAATAAGGTCAAGGGCCCGCAAGTTTCCTTCCAATATAGCTACTCCCATAATCACTACAAATTTTGTAGATAGATCCTCTGGGATTGGGGGTCGGTCTGTTGCTATCACCTCTCACATCTGGGCTCTCAGGATTGATTTCAAAGTTTTGGTCAGTTCGAAAGTCGTTGGCATCAACACTGGCAGTTCTTTTAAGAAGTCGGTTGATGTGGGATGGCTTAATCTAGCCTTGGTAGTAGGGATTTCTGTTGATCCGGATGGGGAGCCTGTTCAGGTTTTGGGTGGACGGTCATTTCGTTGGAGGGTGGGTGGTGGCTACTGGGTCTGCAAATACAAGATGTTTGGGATATCCGCTGAGGGTGATGAGGGTTGTTTTGAGGTGGTCGATTCTCATCTTGGAGTTTGCCCTTGATCGCAGATAGCCTTGCCGCGCATGGTTAGGGCTGGAAACTATGGCCTGTTTTATTTGTGAATGGTGGTTGGATAGGATGGTGAATACACTGGTCCGTGTGTGTGGCTTTCTATGGTGATTTCAGAGGGAGCAAATCTTGCTGGATGAATTGTCGAGGGATACACTGCCAGCGCAGCTTGTGTTGATCTCTCAATATCCATGCTGAACTGGATGCGTGTGTGCTGTTTCTTGAGTTGATTTGGAGGACTGCAGGGTCGTGGTCAGGATCAAGGATGAGCGAAAGTGTCATCCACTCTCCTGTACCAGCATAGTGGATGAACAGGCGATACTTCTAGGCCCTGTCTCTTCAAAGGCGGTCAAAGTGAAGATTTCAGCGTGTGTGTGTGTGTGTGTGTGGGTGGGTGGGGTGGGGTGGGGGGCTTGGTGTTTGGTTTCAACAGCAGGGCAGCGGTAGTGGAACCTGCGGGGCCCTTGAATCTGCTAATAGATGTTGTTCTGCCATGTGAAATATGCTGTCTGGAAACAGCTGGATGCCAATTCGATCATACTGTCTATGCTGCGTTTTGTGTCAAGAGTGTTAATACAACTCGTCTAACTTTGCACGGAGAATGTCAAGAGTTTCATATAATGGGATGTTTGTAAATAAGTCAACAACATTATAACTGACCATTTGGCCTGATAATCTTGCGTCCAACAGTTTGTTCACAAATAATGCCGAGTCATTGATGAAGGATTTTACCTTCTTTCCCCAAAGGGACAAGAGTTTAGAAAGAAATTGAGCTGTTTCCTTTTGTAGTAAACTGAACCCCCGCGAGCAAGCACACAGGAATACTAAATTTTATGTTTTTTGTGAATTTTCAGTAGCACGGGCATAGGGAAATTGACAAACTGATTGGATTTAACTTCTATTGTACACAGTGTCATTGATTTGCTGGATCCTTGGGCATGATCTTGTAGGTTGAGGTGTTGCTTAGGTCTTGTCTACACAAGGCAGTGGAATTCAGGAGTGTCCATGTTGATCGCTCCCTGGCCCCTATCCAATTGTTCTTGATGATAATGGACTTATCGCTGCGGAGTTCTTGGATGGCCTTCTTTCTTGTGATGAGAGATTGCTGCGTTGCTTTGAGACTGTTTGACGAGGTCGGCTATTTGGTACCGGAGGTAATCTACGTGGCAAGTGGGGGGTCAGTTGTTGAGGCCGCTTTCGAGCTGCTGGTGATGAATTCTTCTGACTTGATGGTGCTGCAGGTGGGGACATCGAATTTCAGACTTTCTGAAAGGTGGGATGTCTGGGCAGTGGTCAGTAGTTTTGGAGCTGAGGCTGACTAGGGTTTTCCCTTTTGCAGTATGCTCTACAGATGATGGCAGGTGGGTGACGCTTTGTGGGATGGGATGGAGCGCAAGAGCTGCTGCATGCTGCTGAATTCTTAGTCTGGCGTTGTTTCATCTTATCGTTGAGGGCTGTAAGCGACTGGACTATCTGTAGGAGGTCAGGTTGGAGGGTGGCCTCTAGATCGGCTGGAAGATCTCAAGGGAAGGCTATCCTCCAGGGAGGCTTCTCTTCAGTCCCAGCTGCTGGACTTGGACCTTGAGTGGATCTGCTGCTGGCTTCTGGATGGATGGAGAATTTTCGAGATGGATGGGGTGCAGGTCTGGACAGGAGAGTCTGAGTCCATTAGGTACGATGTTGTTGTCTCTGCATCAGAGCAGGGAAGGTGAGGTGGTTCCTTCGTCTTGATGATCTTGGTGTTGGGTGTTGAGATCATGCTGGAGGAGTCTGACTGCTTCATCTCCATGTAGGATGTCTGATGAACATATACCCTATCATTGTATTCCCTTTTCCTCATCTCACCTCATTGTTTGTACATACTTAATTATACCTCCTTCTTCACTTGCTCTTGTAACTTAATTTACATATATGGCTTACTGTACATCGATATATATACTGCAACACTATGATCATTATCCATCTGAAGAAGGGAAGTACTAACCCGGAAATGTGTTGTGAACAGTAAATAAAAAGTTGTTATCCTTACGATTTTCCGATGCATACTTTTAAATGCCTTTGAAGAATTTTTACTTGATCCTTTCCTTGCCCGGATGCTTCTTATCGAAAGGAAAACGCCCTAGTACTCACTGCTCTTGCTACGCCTGGCCAAGTTCAGCCAATGTGATCGGTGGCCTGTAATTCACACGTGACCCAGTCATGCCCAGTGAGTGCTACGTCTGGGATCATTGCTATCTCATGTATTGTATTGATCTTGTGCTGCTGGAGACTTCATTGACAATCTGTGCACGAAGGCAACGAGCGTCGCAGCGGGATACAGCTTAATGAGAAGGCGTGGGGTGTGGTGTGGGTGTGGTGTGGTGTGGTGTGTGGTGTGGTGTGGTGTGGTGTGGTGTGGTGTGGTGCGGGTGTGGGTGGTGTGGTGTGTGGTGTGGTGTGGTGTGGGTGTGGTGTGGTGTGGTGTGGTGGTGCGTGTGCGTGTAAGCTACACACTAGTGAGAAGGCGGGGCGTGCACACACATTCCCCACCCGCGCGCACCCCTGTAACCCAACACACACCCCCACCCCCACCCCCCTCTCTCTCTCCTCTCTGATCCGCTCTATGCGTTGTCGTCCTAGTGTAGTGTGTATGTCCACGCCTCTCCCTTGCACAATATGGAATACGATCTTGCTCAGGACCTAGTGATGCTAACCTCCTTACTCCTAACCGTTCCGCACCGTCGAATCATTTAGAGGTTCATCTATATCTCTCGAGGACGTGTGGTCAATCAGACACGCAACCACAGTGATGACTAACCCAGTCTTGATGGTGTGAATACGAAAAAAATGTTAGAACAATTTTTATCAGCTTGCAATACTCATTAATCTGTCCCTTACAGTATCTTCTACGTGGGATGAATAATGGATTGTGGGTATTACAGTTCTTCCGTAACGTACCGGTGAAGATCCGATATCTGGTCTTTAGCGCACTCATGCTTGTCGTAAAATATGCAAACATTTCAACGTCGGGCACATATGTTCCCAAACTTCTAAAACATTACTTTCACACGCACTTTATCATGTGTGAAGGCATGGTTATTTGTGGTGGTTCATCCATGTGCCAATCAACCATGGCGCTGCCACATGTGCATCCCCGTCAACACAGCTAAAAGCCATGTATGTGTACATATTGGGGCTTAATACCAATAAACTACTACTAATGATTACGACTACTACTACTACTACTACTAGCCCTGAATCAACTACAACTACCACCACTACTGCTACTACTACTCCAACCACCACAACGGCATCAACTACTACTACAAACCCTGCATCAACTACAACTACCACTACTACCGCTACTACTAATCTTAACCACCATTACTGCTACTACTACTCCAACCACCACAACGGCATCAACTACTACTACAAACCCTGGATCAACTACATAACCACCACCACTACTGCTACTACTTCATCTAACCACCACTGCTACTAATACTCCAACCACCGCCAACGGCATCAACTACTACTACAAAACCCCAGCATCAACTACACCTACCACCAATTACCGCTACTACTAATCTGGGAACCACCACAACGGCATCATCAACTACTACTACTACTACTACTACATCTCCGGTGGCGATCATTATCAGTTCCAGCATCAATCTCCAACAACCACACTGGCAAGAATGACTACACCATGCACGTACATGTGCGCATATGGAGGGAGTTAAATTTATAGTCACATCGGCTACATTTCAGCCACATCATCGTGATAAAACTAGTTCTAAATCACAAAAATACATATAATTTATAAAACCCTAACGAAGGACAGTAAAAGTGTACTATAGTCCGTTTGGCTCAAAAGGACCGATGAATTGCAATCTAACCTCGAAAACTAATAAGCATAAAATAACTCAATGGCTTGGCTGATCATAATCCAAAGCATCATACCAACTCTGTGAGGTTTTGCAGAATTTTTTTATCCTAAAATATAAAAAGTTGTTGTT